>NC_045560.1:103530770-103830770 GCF_009819795.1 Aythya fuligula | reverse complement strand
AACTTGTTCCTGTGTCTCACCACCTTCTGAGTTAAGAATTTCCTCCTAACCTGTAATCTAAATCTCCCCTCTTTTAGCTTAAAACCATTTCCCCTTGTCCAGTCATTACCTGATCGAGCAAAGAGTCGTTCTAAATCTCTTTTATGTCTCCTTTAAGTACTGAAAGGTCCTAGTGGGGTCTTCTCTGAGCCTTCTCTTCTTTTCTGATCCCATCCCTGTACTTCTGGACAGCATCCCTGTACTCTTTGCAGGCCACATGTCCCTGCTTCCACTGCCTGTGAATTTCCTTCATGTGCCTCAGTTTGCCCAGCAGGTCCTTGATCATCCATCCTTGTTTTCTGCCCTCTCTGCTTGCTTTCTTACTCAGGGGAATAGAGAGTTCTTGTGCTCCAAGGAAAACATCTTTAAAGAGTTGCCAGCTCTGATCAGTTCCTCTGTCCCTAAGGACAGTGTTGCAGGGGATTTTGTCCACTATGTCTTTAAATAGCTTGAAGTTCAGTCTTTGGAAGTTCAGAGTCTTTTCTTTGCTCTTTGCCATGCCCATATTCCTCGAGATCACAAACTCAACCAGGGCGTGGGCACTGCAACCCAGACAGCCTCCAGTCTTGACCTCTATAATGAGCTCTTCCAAGTTGGTGAGAACCAGGTCAAGTAAAGTTTTTCATCTGGTTGGTTTGTCTAATACTTAGACCAGGAAGTTATCCAAGTGCATCCAAGGTCATAGAACCCAAAACCTTGAGCATGGCACCAACACTCAAGCAATCATTCACTAGATCCATTTGTCTCCTTCTTTGGTCCCAGTCACCTGCAGGGAGGATAGAGGATAAATATGTCCACAGTGGGTTTCATTTCACAATTTAGTGACAAGGAAGGGTGTAACAGGATGCTAAACCCTGTAAATGAAGGTTGCTGTGCTTTTGGCTTCCCAGCTTAGTTGACCAGTCTTAAAAGCGGGAAGACAAGGTTCAAGCTTGTAAGATCTGTACCAGTGCCCCACATGGTCATGTCCTCTGCCATACCTACCCACCCACCTGCAATGCATTGGAGAGAACAGACAAACATCACTTGAGGGGAGGCAGCAGTCAAAAGCACATTCCTCTCAGGGGGCTTTAGCTGCTGAATGGTTCAAACGTGGGACTACTACTGTATTTTTGTTACTGTCTCCAAAACCAACTACTTCAAGTTATTTACTTGTTCTGTGCTTCCCTTACACTTGAGAAATCTTCTAGGGCAAGGATAATGTGTATAAGTAGGTGTATGTAATATATGTATGTACAAAGCAAAGCAAATGAATACTATTAGGCAAATGTTAGATCAGCCTCATGGGTGACTAGACACTGTGCCCTTTGACAACTAACTGCAGTACTTCTGTAGGCACAAATGGAACTAAAATTGCACAGATGAGGCTGAAATTGTTGAAGAATATAATAGCTTAAAAAAGTTGTCCCTAAAAATTGTTTCATGTGATTTCGGAAGTATAGCTACAAAAGGTTATTTGAAACCTGCGCTTTGATCTATACTACTTGAGGTTATGACAAATCATCTCTGTGGGTTTTTGCAGGTTTTTTTTTTTTTGAGGATTTGTTTGTGTCATTCTTAAACTAGTAATAATAATTAATAATTGTGGATACACAGCTCTAGCCCATTGTAAATATTAGGCAATCTCTTTGCTCAAAGTTTTTCTCTTAGAGCTGCGTAAGTCTTATTATCTTGTGTAGACCTTAACTAAAACAAGTACAGACAGGTAACACTATGGCATAGTCAACAGGCAATAGCTAGCTAAAACAGTGATACCATGATAGTGTACTTCAGTCCCTCTTGAAGAATTGTCTGGAAAAACTCACTGTAAAATCCACTGAAGGTCTCTCTAAGGAAGGAAAAAAAAAGAGGAAGGAAGGAAGGAAGGAAGGAAGGAAGGAAGGAAGGAAGGAAGGAAGGAAGGAAGGAAGGAAGGAAGGAAGGAAGGAAGGAAGAAGCTGGAGAATTTCTACTTAGGAAAATTTGAAGACAGAAGAAAAGGTTTCTTGTGTTCAACAAAAATAGATAATCAGCACCAGAAACTGGCACTTCTCAGAACTTCTGTCTTTAAGCCTCACACTGAACACAGGACAAATGATCATCTAGAGACACATCTGTTTAGCAAACAGCCAGAGTAGATAGGTGAGTGTCTGCACCCAGTGTGTGCTTGTCCTACTTAAAAATGTCAATTTTGAAGATGGATGATTAACCTACCCTGTTTATGTTTCACCATTAAATGCACAAAAGGAACATGCGTTAATCACTGACCTGGTACAAAGTCTGGTGTTGCATCCTGAAAGAGAAAATCATTATTTTAATTGGAACTAATGGCTTGTGGCCATGATAGGTCATGGTGAGGCACAACATTAATGTCACTTTTTCTGGTGACAGAATATCTTATGCCCACTTACTCACAGCCTGCCACAGTGCCAGCTGATGCAAATTGACACTGTCTTCAGGCCAGATCCACAAAAAAGTCTTTGTTGCCTTTCATGCAAGAGAGACTTGAACTTCTTATGTCCAATGTCACTGAAAGTGACAAATCCAAGTACAAACTAGAACTACTCCTAGTCAACCCTTAATGAAGAGTCAGTAATTACTTCCATACATTTATACTTTTTCCATAGTCTGTGTGTTCATGTTAATATCAAGAATAAGTAGATGGACAGTTCACCCAGGAAAATGTACAGTTAAGCATAAAAAGAAAGAGAATTTTACTCCTGCCCCTAAGTGTAATTGGTGTATTAATAAATAAAACAGTACTAGAATATCTGAAGAAAGAATACTAATTTTACTTAGATATGTAAAGATTCTCTTCTGAAACACTCAGAAGTTGTTGGCTTTTATAGATCTGTTGTTGTTATTTCTGTAATTTGAAGAATTCTAGAATAGAGGTTGATTTAACCCTTTACAACTCTCGTGGTTTATTATTATAAGAACTGGTATCTGAAATGACATCTGAACTGGAATTGTTTATTTATCTATCTATTTATTTATTTATTTTTGTAATAGGACCTGGTGGAGGATGTGGTGAGCATTTATTTTCCAGTCTTGACTAGAGGAGATGAGACCATGAAGAATAATGACTCCATGCCATATCAACAAAGTAACAAAGTCCATGCTTAGTAATTCTGGGTTTGAGCTAAAACCTTTCTAAGCCATCAGTTTAAATTCCTCCCTCCTCGAAGATTGATTAGATTTCTCCCAAGAGCTTTCTCAGCTCCTGAAAACCTGTTTGTTTGTTTGTTTGTTTGTTTTAACCACTTTCAGAGTCAAATCACAGATTTAAGAATAATAAATTAAGTTTAAATGCACTGTTCTACAGGAAAATTTTGCAGTTTGGTGAAATAATCAGCAACTAAATCACACAATCAAAGTATGAATCTTAAAACCTAGAATTTTTCTTCAGTCTTTCCATTTCTTACCTAAACAGTTACCAAATACTTATGCACACAAGGAAACCCGTAGATTGTGAGACTTCTGAGTTCTATCACAGTAGAAATATGTGACCACTAGTGAGTCATAGAAGTTTCATTACCAAGGTATCATGCGGTAAACTTAACCAATTTTTATTGATACTGGAATGTGCAAAAGATATTTCTCATAACAGTTTCAAGCTCGTCAGCTCTTGTTGATATTGTACAGTAAAAAAAAAAAACACTTTCGAATTTCAACATGAATCCAAGTAATATCTAACTCTTTCCTTTAGCCTTTCCTATCACACTTTTATTACACTTTGAAGTAAATGATCTGTCTCATTATAATGTACCATCTCATAATCTTCCACATATACAGTGGTCCATGTTAAAGTAATCATTACACTTTTTTTTTTTTCTTTTTTACTTCATATATGTATTTTTTTCATTTGAAAATAAAATGGATGCATTTCTCGACTGTCTTGCAAACAACATTGATCTATACTACTTTTGGGAGGTTTTCCAACTGAAATCCATTTTTCCCCTTCCAGTCTTATGAAATAAATTTTGTATATATATACAGAATACATGAAAGCTGTAATATGATATACATGACCAGTTATCACAGAATCACAGAATGGATGATCTTGGAATGGAATGCTGGAGACCTGCTCTAGCAGGACCACCCATTGTTGGTTGCCCAGAGCCATTTCCAGACAGCTTCTGAGTATCTCACTGCCCAATGAAGGGGAGCCTGTGGATGAGACACTCTTGCTTCAACTACAAGAAGCATCACACTTGCACACTTTCATCCTGATGGGGGACTTCAACCACCCTGATGTCTGCTGAGAAAGCTACACAGCAGGCCATTAACAATCCAGAAGATGCCTAGAGTACATTTAGTATAACTTCCTGGCACTCAGAGGGTGGTGAGACACAGGAACAGGTTGCCCAGAGAGGTTGTGGATGCCCCATCACTGGGGTTGTTCAAGGCCAGGTTGGATGAGGCCTTGGGCAACCTGATCTAGTGGGTGGCATCTCTGCTTATGGAAGTACAGTTGGAACTAGATATCTGTGTCTTTTCCAACCCTAGCTGTTCTATGATTCTAAGAAAAGATTCTGTTCCACTCTTAATATCACTATATTTTCCTCATTGTGGCAAGATCAGCCTCCTAAATAAGCAGCGTAGTTTTCCCAGACATCTGGAGAAAAAGTGTGCCCAAATTCACTGTCATATAGTAGAGCTGACAACAGATAAAAAATTAAGAAAATCTGTACATAAGGTATTGAGAAATGATTATTAGGCACCATCTTTATTAAAATGGCAGATCTAGTTTTACCACATCTGTCAATTAGTATCAGTACATAGCTCATTTTTAGTTCCAGAACCAGACATTTCTCTCTCATTTCCATTCCACTGTGTCCTAAGATTTTCATAATATATGAAAAGATGGATAACATTGATCAATAATGCCAGAGACCAAGACTTCCTCCCCAACCCCCCCACCCAAAAAAAAAAAAAAAAAAGGTTTTAGAAAGAGGCTGTTTACCAGACAGGGGATTTTCTTTATTTGTTTTGGAGGAATGAAACCTTAGTCAAAATTCAGCCAGCAAAGTGAGTTCTCAGGTATGGGGTTCTTCCCCCAAAGAAGCCAAGAAATGAATCCAACAACCAGGAATTTGCTTTGTCTACTAATTCTCTTGGGAGTTTAATAAAGAAGGAGGAGGGGGCACAAAATAATCAAAATCCTTAAGGCATGCTACTGGAGAGAGAAAAATTGCTGAAAACTACTCTGCAGTATCTCCCAAAGATCTCTTACATCCTCTCCTACTTAAGCTATTTGTTAGAGAAACTGTGGAAGGCTGATCACTATAGTAGTATGCAGAGAAGCACCTGAGTTTTGCTTGTCATGAGGAAAGATGTCATCTGTTGAGACCATTACAGTAACATGCAGTGTATTTGGGCAATGTATCAAGCAGGAGTTTTAATACACTGCTGAGTTCATTTATGGAATACTAAAATCCTCGCAATCTTTTAAAGAAAGGAAGGGGGAGAACAGTGGCTAAATACCAATTATTCCAGGTTGCTTGACCTATGCCATCTCAAGCAATAAAAGCAAAGCCTCCTCTTCATGTTTATACCACTATTCCCAGTACCCTCATCTCTTTTTGGATACTTGTGCATGTTGGAGTCTTTAAGAGCAAACTTGTCACACCAGAAGTACTGAACTGGAACTAAAGCAGCAGCCACACAACTGTGAAACAAGATTTCTACACGTACCATTGGTGTTTCCTTTGATAATCTTACATTCCTCAAAAGAGAGTCTTTCTTCCACTTATGAATGGTTCTATTATCAAGAAAGATTTTTTGTTTGTTTGTTTGTTTTCACCAGACCCTCCAGATACATCATTTTTGTCAGTTAAAATATTGTTGTCTCCCAGGATTAACTATAACATTAACAGGGAAGAGCCTTTGTCTTTTCAGGACTGCCTCAAAACAATTATTTTCCTTCCTCTTCAAATTGACAGAGAAAATCAGGGTTCAGTCCAAGCCCACAAAAAAATAATGAATGCTTTCTCTGCTTTCAGTATTTTCTAGCTCAGTGTATTTTCCCCAGTCTTCTTCCTGGACTGTTTCTTCTTGTGGGTCTCTTTTCCTGACACCCCAATATATACCTTTTCTCCCCAAGACAGTTTAGTATACACAGTCTCAGTTACTCTGAAGGCACCACAAGACTGCATTTCTAAATATCTGCAATGCAATTTGCTTTTCATTCCCTTTTTTTATTCTAAGATGATATATGCATTGCTTTTACACTCAGAAAATATCACTGGTTTGAAACCAGACAAAGTAGAATTAATGCTTATGCCAACTGGTCTGCACCTATGCAAGATGATCCTTTAGAAGAAAATGTTGTTTCTTCTCTATAAAAATCCAGTTATATTTTTTTCATCAACTGATGGAAAACACAGAAGTACTCACTAATGCAAATTCTTTCCTTGAAATCCTGGAGATGTTATGATGCAAACACTCCTGTGATAGTACATACAGTATAACAAATTCTTAATTGAAGTGTTTATTCATCAGCTACTCAAGTTTGGCATGATATTGTGACTTAAAATTCTCATCTCAAATATTCTTATTACCATAATTATCTGAGCATGGCAAGGAGGCAGGAAAAGGAACAGCAGAAAGGAAGTAGCTGCCTACTTTCCCAAAGCAGAGCATAATCTGGCTCTTTCAGCAATCCCCATGACTCTCCAGAGTTCTAAGAGTCCCTCAGCCACCAAATATCAAAAGGCTGAAGTGCTAGGACTCTGCAGGGACTGAAGCATCTCTGTTAAAATGAATGAATGAATAAATAAATAAATAAATAAGAAAAACTAAGGCTGTGGTGGCTTAGAGGTTGTAACCAGGCAGAATCAACTGTGGCCACTGCAGCCCTTAGGCTTGGACAGTGATCTTACTTTCTAGTGGTCTGTGTTGAGGGAGTTACTTCTCCTTTTATTTTCCTCCATTGCATTACTCCCTTCTGTACAGCCTGGACAAATAAGCTAATGACAACAAAAATATCTGCTTAATAAGCAAGCATTTTGCATAAGGTACCCATCTTGCTGGAAGAGCCCCAGCCTCTGTCTAGGAGGAAAATATCTGCTCTTGATATGATCACTCAGTTGACTACAGTGGTATTAAAATTGCTTTCATGTAGGCCTAAAAATGTTTGTCTGACTCTCTGATACAAATGTTTTCTATAATGAAAAGGGAATAACCCATTAAAACATTCACATTTCTGTTTCATATGTACCATCCTTTTTAAAAGAAAGAGGAAGCTAAAGAAATTAAAGAGAAAAATAAATTTTAAAAAGTTTGAGAAAAAATGTTTGCTGATGTTTATAAAATGATTATTAAAGCAGTTAGTATCAAGAAAAATTGCTACTGTATATATACCCATGCTACATGAAATTTTTTTTGTAAGCATATTGAATGAAGACTTTCAAAATTTCCATTTGAAATTGTTTCTGTATGACAATGAAGAATGGTTTTGTTTCAAGCATGGCAACTGGTCATTTTTTTCATGTTACCATTACAAAAAGAAAATCAGACAAACAAATACAGTGAAGTGATTGTAAAAAATGTGAGTTAAAAACATTTATTTTAAAGACTGCTTTTCTACATGTGAAAAAAAAATTATATATATATATGTATATATATATATACTTTTCATCACATGGAATCTGCATGCCTAAAGATGCCATAAATGCTAAAATAAATGATAATGATGTTAAAGATGTGTTTTGTTTTTGTTGTTTTTAAGATCAAAGTTATATGTTATTAGTAAACAATTTACACTGAATTCCATTCAATGTATTAGTTTCATCACTAGTTTCATCACATCCTCTCTCTATATCTGTTCCACATGTAACTAACAAAAGCTAAAATGTTGCAGACACTTTGCATTTGTGACAGCTTTCTTGTTAGTGTCAAGTGACAGTCTTCTACAGATGAGTAATTGTCTTCAATTTACAGTAGAGATAAGAAAGTTAAGGTCTTCAGTTTCCTGGCAGGGTCTCTGTAAGTGATCCATTGGATCACCGTAGGCTTCAAAGTGATGCTACCTGAAGCCTCCTTGGGGTCCCCGCACCTCTTCCACCCATTCTGTTATGCCAACCTGTTCTGCTCTTCAGTCTTAGACTCAGCATTCAAAAATTGTGCCAGGATGGGCAGCTGGACCAAAACACAGACCTTAAAGGTTTTCATGTTCTCCCTACAAAAGGACTGCAGAATGTTGCTTGTGCTGGAGCTTGTTTTTCCTTTAGCAGTGCAGGTGTTACAAGCATTTGCTGAAAGAGGGCCAAGGTCAAGCCAGGACCAAGCAGTATGAGTTTCTAAGTAAGTGAGCTTTCTCTCATGTTGGATCTTGCTTTTTGCAATGATGCCATGCAGAAAATGGTTTAGCAAGTCCCTAGACAGAAAAATCTCATGCTGGTATATTTAAACTGTTACCTGTTTATGCAAAATATTTTCCTTAAGGAATTAAAAGGCCACCTTAAGTCTCTAATAAAAACACAGCTTAAAAACAACATGCATCATTGTTTTGTTATCTATTGCTGCAATAACGTCCCTACAACAATTGCTAGTCTTTTCTGGGCCAAACTTTATTTGCAGTGTAAAGGCTCATGGAGTGGTCCATCTGGCTCCTGGCTTGGAAGAGAACCTTATGTGCCAAAATGCACCTCTGAGACAAAGCACGGGAGATGTGTAATGGGGCTCAAGCTAGAAATTTCAAAACATTTTGCATATCCTCATATTTGTGGCATCAATCATTAAAAAAAAAACGGAAATCCTGTAGTCTTAAAAATATTTTAATTTTATATCATGTAACTATTTATGAGTTCTGTCTTATTCTTTGCTCACAAGCAAGAAATTTCATCTAGCCACCTCAAGCCTCTACATTCAAGCCTGTTGATTTCTGAGTGAAGAGACGTTTTGAAGAAAGATATTCTCAAAAATTTGAAAAGCAGGTGAAAACTCTGCCATGTTTTGGATGTCAGTATTTTTTGGGGTGTACATTGATTGTGACAACAGAACAAGACATGCTGTTATGAAGGAAAATATTAGTTGGAGCGATAGTGTTCTTTAGTTTAACATGAGCAAATATTAGTGCCGAAATCTCTCACGAATCTACCGTCCAGAAATCCACAAAGAAGTTGTATTGCAACTGAGAATCTGAACCTTGGTGAGTTTACTGGACTGAATTTAAGCTTGGAGGTTTGTTCATCACATGCATTGGTGTTTCCTACCTGACTCATGTCATGACACAGAGAAGAATTAGTTAAGGGAAGCACATGTATGAGCAGTGGGAATGTACCCTCACTGTTGACTTAAATTAATCATGCTAAAGGCAAAAGCTTATACTATGTACCTGACCCTGAACAATGTTAGCTGAGAAGAGAAAAATAATTGTTCAAATGAGCAAAAAGTCCCTGTACTCGCAGCGTTTACAGGAAAGAAAGGGTACAGGAAAAAAAAAAAAAAAAAAAAAAAAAAAAAAAAAAAAGGATAAGAACTATTAGCTTATATCTAATACCAGATTAGCCAGCATGGTTAGTGTTAATGAACCTTGTGTGAGGGGCCCAAAGGTTGCCACAAATGGACTGTACTCCTTTCTTAAAAGAGTGACAAGCAGGAAATGTTCTATTACTGCTCCAGCTAGGTCTGTAATGACTCCTCTGCCTTTTCTCCTGCTGTAGGTAATAGCTTACCCATGCAATTACCTTCTTTTGTCTTCACAGAGTTGAGGATAAATTATTTCAACCTCTTTGTGGGGGGCATTTGAAACAAAAGTTATTTTTAGGGAGAAATAAATTCTTTCATGTAAGACGCAGGAGTTGTTGCTCCTCAGGCAGCTGAGAGAAAATGAAAGGCACTTCAAGTCTTTTTAAAAGCAGGGTTCTGATGTTTAGCTTGAGATCAAAGAGAGAACAGAGAAAGGAGGGGAAGCTGAGTTTCTACTAAGCTACCAGTATATACAGCCTCATATATACATCCTTTGAAGGATTTGCCATTATGTTTCTGATCTTTGAACTCTTTCTTATTTTATGAAGGTGAGTTGATTTTTTTTTTTTTTATTATTATTTTTTTCAGTTGTCTTATTGTAAAACTAATGACTATGCCATAGATGGTTCAAGAAGATTGTACTAACCTGAAACAGAAGAACGCAGTGGCTGGAGCTTGATAATTGCCGTCACACTTTTGTTTGTGGGAAAAATGTCAGAGAATATTTAAAAGATTAACAGAGTAAAATAATATTTACCATTAAAAACAAACAAATAAACAAACAAAAAAACAAAACACACACACAAAAAATGCAATTCAGTATTTTGATGTCATACTGTAATTCTTTAAGGTCAGTTCTGTTACCTTAGTATATTTATTTTGTATGCAGTAAGCCCATTTATTTTCTTTTCAAGCTGCTTTATTTTTGAAGGTGATACATTTCAAAATCAGAATTTGTTTTGTTGTTTCTTTTGCATATATTTGCAAAGCTACTGCTAGATTGTGTGAAGAATAATATCCAAGCTAAATGAGCTACTAGTAACATTTGTAATTAATACAGATGCTAGAACAATGTTCTAGCCCATTAGAATAACAAAACTTTTTTTTTTTTTTTTTTTTTTTTTTTTTTAATATTATTAGGTAAACCACTTACTTTCCGACACTGTGAGGAAAAACATATCTAGTAGTGTGTAGCTGAGGGACTGTCTATTTATCACTGTACGTAGACAAAGAGATTGGTTGTGGAGTTCAGAAGGAAGCTGTATTGATCTCGGCTACAGTACAGTCTTACTGTTTCCTACACTAATCCAATCTGATGCTGTTCACTGGGACCAGGAATCACTTAGGACTTATAGCCTTGCTATGGAAAAATAAAAGATATATTTCTAATGCGATGTGGGATGCCACATATTTGAGGTTCTGACAGGAATGTAACCAGCAAAAATAAATAGGAAATTCTTTTAATAGTTTAATGTGGTAGTAAAAACATTTGTTAATACAAATCTTTTCCTCTGTAGATCTTTAAGATCTTTACTAAGATGGGGAATAAATGTAATTCCCATTATTTAAAGCTTGCAAAATTGATACAACAGAGAGAAGAGCTGCCTTGCTCGAGGGGAAAGAGTTGGTTGAAGTACGAAGAGTGGAAGCACTCTTGCAACAGTAGTTTGAGTGCTTATAAATATTGATGTGATACTGTCTTACATTGTGATGCTTTTTGAGCAGCACAAATTCATGTGAGATTCTTGTTATGTTACTGTATGTTTTTTTCAATAGAGAATGATAGTTTTTAATACAAAAAAACAATGCACTTGCAAGCATATGGTGGAACCCCTGGAGAGGTTCTGATTTGGATCAAATGAGCTGAGTGATAGAGTCAGAGATGATAACATGAGGAATTTGTTTTTGCTCAGTATGTTGAGAGCTGTTTGTTTCTTCCTGGGACAAAGACTAAGTGGTTGTTCCCTTACAGGCAACCATGTTTATTTGTTGCAGGCCTATATCCCCATTGCAGGAATGGCATTACAACAAACTATTCAACCTACAGACAAATCAAGTTCTTCAAGTAGGTTTTGTTGTCACTGTCACTCAAGAAGCCTCACTGAGGGAAAGTGCAAGGCTGCAACAGAAGGCAGAAAATTTGGCTGTAGGATCAGCACTGATTGTAGCACAGGCAGACTGCTGAGTAAAAACAGAGAACATAATTTATGTTTCTGGGAAACACAGACGGTCAGTTCAACTGATGCAGCTTTCTGTAGGATCTCCTGGTGCTTTCTTGGCATGCATTAAGTGGGAAAAGAAGAGAGGGAAGCTTTGTGAATCTTTAGAAAATCACCCACTAAACTCTCCTCCTTATCAAATATCCCTTCTTTGTGGGGAACTCATCCCTGGGAGGGAGCCTGGGTTGTGGAACCCTGTGGGAACATCCCTATGATTTTTGGATATATCAGGAATGTGACTGGAAACACCATGGTTTATACAGGTGTGTCCTTCAAAGGTTTCACAACACTCAGACTATTTTAGCTATTGAATCACCTTAACACAGAAGAGAGCAAGCAGTTATAAGGCACAGACACTGGAAACTGAACAAATTATCATACTGTTACTGGATGACAGTGCAAATACACACTGGAGTAAAATAGAGGTCAGTACTGATATAGGTGGATGAGCTGTGGGAAAAAAAAATTCCATCTTCGTGTCATCCATACTCCCAAAGCTCCTGCCTATTATTGCAATAGTCTGGGACCTGGCCTACTTAGCAGGCTGATATAGCTCTGCCAAACAAAATGAAGCCTACACACTACCCATTTCTCTTCCATCTCGTTTCTACTGCACTGTAGGTCCCAGTGCTCCTGAACTGCCAAATAAGACCATCACCTCAGCAAATCTGTCGTGGCTCTCTTTGACTACAGGGCTAGAGATGTGCCATCTTTGCTCCCTAACATCTCAGAATAACAAAAGCAATAATCCCTAGAATCTCTCACTTCCTTCTCCTATTCCCCTCCAGTGCTCCCAGACACTACTGTGACACCCAGGGCTGCCAGGGCTCCTTCTGATCCCTGTGTCAGGAAGAGCCCATTGCTCTAACAAGAGGTAGAAGAACCTTTTGGGGAGACTGAATACTCCCTAAGTCTGAACAGTTGCCTTGGGTGATGAGAATTTGTATCCTCCTTGTGGGTTGTATTTTATTTTGTTTTTCTCCCAGTTTTCACCTTTGAGCTCTTCCACTTGGTGAACTGAGGTGAAGTATCTCAAGGTGAACATACTGGATCCTCTTTATCACAGCCCGGTGGCTTTCTCTAACCTCTTGCCCAAGAACCACTCAGGATAAGCATAGCTCCCAAACTTGCCTCAGCTATAAAACCAAAAAAAACTACCCTAAGCCCTGATGGCATTGGTCTCTGTCTTCTTTATCCCACCAGCTACTCTGAACTCATGGTTTTTAAAAATCCTGGGGAAAATCCAGCTTTTAGTAGTTACCTGCCTTTCTCACCTCATTCTTATTGCTAACACCAAAACAGATATGAGTGAGATGATAATCAAATCCCATGGGTAGTTCTGGAGGCTTTGTGGTAAGCTGCTAAGACAAATTGTCATGAAATAGGCATAGCTAGGGCTGAGTGGAAGAGAGGGAGATTTAATTTTCTGAGAAGTGGGAGCTAATCGTAACAGACCAGGCATGGGTATGACACCTAGGCTGTCAGGGATTGCATATTGTACCTGTGTGATGGGATGCCCCAGTTGTAAAGGTACTTAAAGATGGTACTTACAGATTTGGATGCCAAAAATGCAGAACAGGCTTCTAGGGATGAGAAGTTGGTCAGGGGTTAGTAGAGAGAAACTGCACATAGACTCTTAGATTTAAAACATCCCTAGACATTTGAATAATGGCAAATGAATCTCACTGACTGGACATTTTATGGTAGGCAAATTAAACAATTCAAAGTCTTTTTTATATTGCCAGAACAAAGTTACATCCTGAAGCAAAGAAGGATCAGGCTACAATAGGGAGAAGGAAATAAGAATGAAGGAGACTGAAACTGGTCCAAAAGCTAAAATAACTTGTTCATTCTGATAAATACCATCTCGGCTCAAGTAGAAGACCTAAGGGATGAAGATGAGAAAAAGAAGTCAGAGTTTGCATTTTTGAGTTTTGACAATGATTTTGATTACATAAAAAAGGAGAGGCAGGCTTTATGGGTTCTGTGAAAGCAGCAATCTCTCTAGTTTAAGAAAAATCTGTTGTATGGCTTTTCTACTTTCAAATCATATTTGATCTTTCAAATTCACTTCTATGCCAAAGGTTTTTCATGACCACCAAACAGAGGAAACAGTAAATATTTGTCTTCTTCAGACAGTTCAAAACAGATGAGTATGCACATAATAAAGAACGCAAGTATAAGCAGTAAGCAATTTTGGAAATATATAGAGAGGAAAATACTCATTTGTTCATATCAATGACCTGGAAATATATTAGACATAGACAAAATCAAAATTCTTGCTTGTGGCAAGAAATATCATGAGGTCTGTAGCAGAGCCCTGGAAAGTCTGTCTTGTTACTCTTGCAAGTGCCATTATGGGAAGAAATAGCAATGTAGTCACTGCTTCTGAAGGGTCAATAGCGGCATCAAGTTTTTAACTCCTCCAATGTTTTATGTTTCAGGATACAACCATTCAATGTGGTAACCTAACTTAAGTGCATGGATTTGTTATAAAGGACGGCTGTATGGATCAAATCCATCTTTAACCCCAATCTCTTACCTTGAATAATTCATCAAATTTTGAATTTATACCTGTTTTTCACATGTAAAATGAAATCAGACATACCTATCTAAGAAGTTATAATCAGCAAAATAATGTAAGATATAATCAGGTATTCCGACATCATAGTAAGAAGTATTCTGACTATATCATATGTCACACAGCCCCACATATGCCCCTCAGACTTTACCGTTGGTTTCACTAGAAAGAAACTGCTGTGACTATTCTGGAGGGAAAAAGCAGGATTCCCCTTAGGAAGTCCACACTGAAATATGCAGAAGGAATGTATGACCAAATTGCTTGCTTTGCTATACATGTATATGATTCATATAGAATTTGCAAGTAAGGCTATTTAGCAGTCTATGTATAAATAAAGAAATGGTTACAATCTGAAGGTCCTTTTTTTTGACTGTAATTCTCCTGGTAAAGAGCATGCAATTAAGTTTCTAGATGACTATAAATTTCTAATCTGTATAGAAAATTTGGATTGAGTTAAAACAAAGAAGACTCTCCGTGCTATTCACACATTCACAAACTGCTGACATATTGAAATATTAAAGACTTTATTCAGTACAAGAAACATAAAACAGTTAAAGTGAATGACCACAACAATGTCCTTCTCTGCATTTTTCCAAGTATGACTAAGAAAAAATACTGGACATGTTGCTAGAAAATCCAGTGCTACTTCAACAGCAGTGCAGCTTCCAAACCAAAATATAACATATATCCAATATATTTTACTATTTTTAAATACTTCTCCAAATCCAATCTCAGTTTCTTCCTAGTGACAGTGTTTTTGATTTAAGCTTTTTCAGAAATTTTGGGTTCTTACTTTCCTGTACTTATAGCTATGGATTTGAAGATTATTTTCTGTGATTGAATCCTGTCTGTACAGAATAAAAACAAGTACCAGTGGATGTAAAACAGCTGACTAGCAGGCAGAATACACTATTTATTTATTCATTCATGCATTTTACTTCACTGAATTCATATATACTTGTCTGCCTGACCTGATTTGGCAAAGACTGTATACAGTAGATGTGAGAAACATTGTAATGCAAACTATCCTCAGAACAAGTGTCTATTTCCAAAAAGGAGTGTGTATAATTGCAGCTAGACATCATCATCAAGTAATTTTCCTTAGTTAATATCTCTTTATTATAAATCCAACCAGAATGAATATGTGACATGATCCTATATGTACAAACATCCATTATTATTAGAACAGCACTGTTCCAGAGAGCTTTTTCTAGATGTTAACTCTAGAAAAAGAGCACAGCATTTACTCCTGACATAATTCTCATAGAATTTTTAATTACAGTAGTTCTGTTTTCTCTGTCTTCCACCTTGTTCTTCTTTTGGAGGTGGGTCCTTCAGTATACCAGTAGTGCAGGTATTAACATGGCTGGGTCAAGGCTTCTTGTAATAACATCCACTTAAAACGATAATTAGGGATGGACAAGCTGACTCTTACTTTGCTCTGATGATCTCAGTTCCATGAGATGTCCCCACAAAAGGTCTAATTTCTCTGTCTATGTCACAGAAAACCTGGGCTACAAGCTACACCTAAAATGAGAGATCAAACAGCTTCAGTAAAATGCCTGAAATGTTCTCTGCTTTCCACAGTTTATTTTTTATTACTTTGTAATTTCCCACTTGCTATTTACATTAACAGAGAGCTGCATCCTTGTGAAATTAACCTGAAAACTTTCCTTTACTAGCTTTAGATGTTACTGAGGAGACTGAAGGTTAATTTGGGGATTTTTCTTGGCTTGCTCCATTGCTCACCTTACTTTCAATCCCTTTTCAACCAAAGCTTATTAAACTCAGAACTGAATTTATTCATATAATCATCTCTGCTCTCAGGAAAATAAAGTGGGCTTTAGTCTAGCACTCAAGTTTGTTCAGAAGATAAATGCAAGTGTTTTTTGTTTTTTCTTTCTTTCTTTTTCTCTCCTTTTTTTTTTTTTTTTTTTTTTTTGAAAGAAGACACACAACATCAAAGACCAAAGCAAACAAACCTGTAGCTTCTTAGTTTTCTTTTTTGCAAGTGAACAGTGCAATTCAGATGGCGTTTAGGTTTCCCTCCTTTCCCATATTGAAAGTATCAGTTTGTGTTTTAATTGCTGATTTCTTTGTGGTAACTGTAACATATCAGATGAAGGCTTTGAAGGAAGAATTCTAATGTCATCTTTTCAACTCAAATACTGAACACTTGATCAAAAGCTCTTCCATCTTGTCACTTAATCTGATTAAAGCTCATTTAAAAGATGTGTGCAAAAAATGAGAATTTAACTATCAGGCCAGATACCTGCACTGAATGGTCAAAAATATTTTGTAGTGTCTGTAGGTAGCACAGATTTTACATGTCTGTGCTGTAGATACTTGGTGCATAAAAAACAGATTCAATCCTTGAATCATGTTCTTGTATTCTTATTTCTGTTCTTTGTGCTTTACAGAAAAAAAGACTTACTGGCTATTTTTTGCACTTTAGCACATCCCTAGTTGAAGAACCTGTGGACATTACCTCTGCTTGGGTGGCCTGCTGCTTCAGATGCAGTCTCATAAAACGTATCTGCAGGACAAAAAAAAAAAAAAAAAGATTAAAAAAAAATCTCACAGTTTCAGGACATACAGATAAACTAATGATTTTTTTCTTCCATGTGCTTATGTGTTGAGGGACTTTTCTTCTATCTACATTTAAAAATAAAAAGGATAATTTGTCTCAGTCCTTGAAAATCTGCCTTGGGATTCTGAGTGCTGCAATCACAAGTGCATAGGGGCATCATTCTGGAGGCCAGGGTGAAGGACCAGAAAGGCACACTGCATATGTGAGTTGGCAGCTTACTGTGGGAGTCTTGCCTCTGTCTCCCTGCTGTTTAGGGATGGTAGGTGCCACAGCCCATACAGTGGGGGAATGGAAGAGGAGCAGGCAACCAAGACAGGCACTGCAGCATTTGGCTTAACAACTAGCTTTTAGCTTTGATCCACGTATTTACTCAGTATGCTTCACAGTCCTGCAGCACGAGACAGAGATGAATCAGAGAGCGCTGTGGAAAGCACACTGAATTACCCTTTCTCCAGACACAGAAATCATATTCTCTTCCCCCTCTTCCTCCCACCCTCTTCAGAGAACAAGTGGAAGAATTCAGTTCTTTCTTTCTACCTATGGTTACAGTGACTGTTGGTGAGGCTGCAGAGATGGATATCCCCATTAAAACATTTTTGTTTCTCAGAGCACATTGATAATTTTTTCTCTGCTCATACATTATTAGAACTGTGGGACCAGATTCTCAGTGGGGGCAAAGTGATGCAACTTTGGAAATCAATTAAATTATAAGGATTTAAACAACAGAGAATTTCATCCCTCTGCCTCTTGCATCTTAGTTACTAGTATGATTGTTTTTATTCCAAATGCAATTGTGCACACATTTCCTAAGAATCATGGCTTACAGAAAATGAGAGGTGGTAGGAAGTATTGCCATATAGAAAAATAAGAGAAGAAAAACACAAGAGAAAAAACAAAAAACAAACAAACAAACAAAAAAACAGCAACAATCTCTCAGTGTTTTAGTTTTCCAGAGTAATGATACATAATTTTAACTTCTTTAAAAACAAATCATGGTAATGGAGACCCTTATTTGTATTTGGTTTATTTTATTTAATAATATGTTTAAATATTTATTGCAAATAAAGACATTTATATATCACATTCTGCAGCAGCCCTTCACTAACCAATAGCTTCTTGCATGTCATTTGTTACTGTAGAATTACCACTACCACCATTCACTAACTAAGGGGCATCATAAACATCAGAATTTAACATTGTTACATTTTCTGCCTCTCAAATGGGATTTGTGGTATGTTCCCAAATTCTATTACTGCATGCATTTCCCTGGCTCGAAGGGGGAGAAAGAAGAAGAAAAAGGGAGAGCGGAAAAAGTATAAGCAACGTTTTTATTAAACCTTTCTTTTAGCTTTACACAAGCTTTTTTTTTTTTTTTTCCTTTTCTTTTTGTAGACTGCATGTATTTTTAATGATTTTTCTGTTGCTTGTAGAAAGAAGAGAGGATGAGAGAGAAGGAAAGAGAGAGCACTCAAATAGAATAATTCAATTTTCTACTTTGTGAAGAGAAAAATCTGTCTCTGGGCTACATCTGAAAAAATAATAAAAAATGATGTTTTCCCTTTGTAGCTTCTAATACATTTTATTTTAAGAAAAAAGCCCTTTTTAATCTCTGCCTCCTTTTTGGAAAATGAAGTCATGTGCTTTGCAAAATCACAGTACAGGTGATGCACTTACTTGAATTTATAAGGTAACAGGAATATTTTACACTGGAACAGAAGATAGCTTACAAGAAGCACACCTCTCTGACAAATCAAAGTCACAGAGCCAGTATACTTTGCCTTCTTTAGCATCACATAGAGGAAGTAGGGATGAAGGAAAAAGGAGCTGAGAAAATAATGTGTCTTTCTCCTAGAAGATGTAAGTAGATGGCTTAGTAACCATAACCATGATATAAGTAGATGGCATAGTAACCATTTGCTTAATGACAATTATTTTGGTAAATTATTTGGTGCTATCAACTTTTGCAATGGTTTTCTGTGTCTGTCAAAGGCAACATTTTACACAGAGGAGATGGGCTTTTTATCCCTAAGTATATTCAGGTATTAGCTTTTGGTGGAAGTTTGGAGCTGAGGGAACAATACAAACTACTACTCAAGGTGAAACCACTGCTCTCCAGACCAAGTTTGGGAAGGAAATTCTTGGTGCTGGTGATTGCAGAAATCTCGTGTTGCCTATGAGATGAGATAAGAAGTCTACCACTGTCATTGTGAAAGCATATGGAGGGGAAGCAATTGCTGTACCCATTGAAAGGCTCCAGGTGGTATTTCTCCTAACACAGGAACTGCATCCAAAGTGATAGAAATTTGATATCCTGAGGGACAGAAAAACCTAGGCAATTTTCACAAATTTTGTGAACCTTACCTATCACACTTACAGCACTAAAGGAAACATATGTACACTTTTAATAATGTAGAAACATAGGATGGGGGAGAAATTTCCAGGCTACTCCTCTGCATTGCTCAGACTTGGAGGAACAGAAAGATGTGACACAACAAAGTATAGGATCATCTCTGCTCCACCTATGCTGTTTTACATACTCTTTAGGCTAATGTGAGGGGAGAACTGACTCAATGCACTCATTTGGAAAATTGGAGCAGGAAACATATTCCAGCATTTATCCATGTTCATATTTGGCTTTTGCAACAGAAAGTATAATTATGTTATATGTGCATCTAGAAGTCTTTGTACTGGTGTCCATCAAACCAGTGACAACTCACACAGTGGAAGACTGGTGGCTAAGAGGAAAATCAGATTCAAATCAAGGAGATCACTATTAAATAGCTAAGTAAAAAGAGGTCTGAACTTGATAGAACACTTTATATTTCATAACTTGCTTGATAGAGCTCAACATTGTTCCTAGTTCCTATTGCAAGTAATTCCTTATGTGGAAGTAGTGTGGGTAAAACTCAATGTCTGAACCATTACTTGGTAGAAGAGCTGTGGTTTCACTGCATACAGTTATCTCATTACATTAATGTTTGTTTGAGTTGAACATCGCTTTTTGCTTAGGGGAGATTGAGAGCTGAGCACTCACAGATATCAGCAGGATTCAATTTAGATGTAAAACCAGATCTGTGCCTGAATTTTGGTATATTTATCCACTACTTAGTGTTACAGGGAAAAACATGATCAGCTCATGTAGTTCAAATCAAATCAGGTTTGAAAGTTTATTCATCTTCTAACAGCATGAGATTAACTCGAGAACAGTGAACTATATATTTGGGGTCAATATCAGCAGTGCCTATCATCAGATAAACATTCAGGAGACCTTGCCTTAACTTGCCACACAATCTTTCCATGCCTATGAAGTGTTCTTAGCCAGCTCATGGTGGCTTCTGGTGATGCTGAAAGGGTTTTGATGAAGGGACTCACTGACATCTTAGCAGCCTATGTTTTGAAATGCTGTAGCAGAGAACATGTCCAGGACTAGCTCTGTGTTATGACTGCTGTTGAGAAATGAAAACTCCCTGGCTCCTGACAACTGTGTTTTAGAGAAAGTGAATTGTGCTTATTGATACTTGAAATACCTATTAATTTTCACTACTGATGAAGACCACTTTGAAACTGCAGCCAGCCCCATGCTGATGCTAATAGAACACACAAATGAAGAAGAGTATTTTAATAGCAACACTCAAGGACTAATGCTTTTAGCTGTCATTAGACCTGATAGAAGTTGTTCACATGAATCCATGTATATCGAGAAGTGAAGAAGACCTCACATATAAGGAACTTAAGCTGTCCAATTTAAAGCAAAGTTGAATGGTTTACTGAGAAATGGAAAACCTGTAACAGGATGGCAATTACAGCAATCTTTTTCCAGCTGCAGACTCTCCACTTTTCAAAATATCTACTATTTGCCACCGTTGACAAAAAACATCTAATTTTTTTTTCTTCAGTTGTTTTTTAAAGGGACTCTGATTTATGTCAGCCTGTCTTTTCAGCCAGGAAACAATATGTTTGGTGCTGAACTGCTGCTGTCAAATCTACCTGGTGTCTTAAATACAGGAGGAATTCCTGCAGCACTGTAAACTTGTGGGGTGTTTGGTTGCTACTTTAAGGTATGCTTCATGAGTTCATGAGTTAAAAATAAACTGAAAGGTCTGAAAGGTTCTGTGAGTATTTCTTGGGGGTTAACATAGAGACCCATACTTTTAATGAGGTCTTACCCAAAGGAGTGAAGGCTCATTTTAAATTCTGTTTTCCGTAACAACAAAACAAAACAAAACAAAAACAAAAACAAAACAAAAAATCCCTTCTGTTGGAGGAATTTAAACAGGATCAAGTTAGAATGGAAATCTACAAATCTACTGCTGACCTAAGGTCCTTCTCTCATTTCCTTCTCAAGTTGTTTAATGAAATTAACAATGCTATCAAAGAGGGGGAACTGAGCTCCAAGTTTATTATCTGAATTGATGGGGATTGCCCATTGTTTCTTGTTCAATTGAGTATTTTCATTTTACCTAAGGCTAATAATCTTCTAAAAGATCTGCTATTTTGGGGAAGAGAAAAAATTCCCCAAAAGAGAAATCTCCACAAAGAGAACAAGTGGTTAAACTGGACTCCAGCTCTGAATTGCCATTTTGAGAGCAACTTTCTCTTCTCTGATGTCTGCAGATGGATCTCAGGGAGAGGTAGCAGCCTCACAAGGCAAAAGTTAACTTATAGAAATACCCACTTCTGTGTCTTACTGGCTCTCTAAAGGGCTGCACAGTAATGCTGTCCAAAGGAGTGACTTTTTTAACTGTTTTTGGCCAAAGGAGTCAGATTTTCTTTAAATATTTAGAATTTGTTATGATGGTCCATGTTGGTTTTTCCATTAAAATTATTTCAGTATACTTAATAAATCCAGTTTACTGTATGTTAGGGAATACTTCTCAGGAAGAGCATGACTTCTATACTCTACCAGGTAAACATTTTTTGTTTGTTTGCTTTATTATTTTGGATAGATATTAATACATTGCTTCTGTGCAGTCTTAATGATTTAGCTCCATGTATGTTAGGAATCATTGGGCTAAGCACAGGAGAAAGTGATAAATATCATAGTTAGCCTACAAGTAATACTGTTGGAAAGTATGCAGTATACAAATAAGGCAGTGCCTGCTTCAATGGACTTGTGTCCTGAAAGACAAGGTGTTATAGAAAACGATTTGGGGAGAGCCCACATCCGATATATCCACCAAAATCAATGGTAACCCATGAGGCCCTCAAGAGACTGAGTGTCACACTGAAAACATCATAAATTTTGTTTCCTTCAAGAATGTCTATTCTGAATACTCTTTCAACTGTAGCACTAAAACCACTCTTGTTAGATAGCTAGGAGTAATCTTCTCCTGTTGATGGTCTATGCCCATTTATCTCTATTAATTTTACTGGATGAGACTGCCCTGTTTGATACTATTGACCATGAACATAAAACTTTTTAATTATGATTCAGGCAATATTTTCTTCTTTCTGACACTGCATATCCTTTTAGGTTCCATTTATTTTTAATTAGGATGCTGGCATTTTCCAGTCTCCCAGCCAAGTGAGTGCTTAGCAGTATGAATAAATAGTGGCATGTACATATTTTGCCATCTGCTGAGCAAGGAGAAGAAGACTTAGTGTAACCTTTATACTTTTACAAAGGATGGATCAGGACACTTAAATAATGCTCAAAAGAGCAGTGAAGGAAAGACCTACACAATGCCCAAATCAGATTTCTACTTCTGTTTCAGGATGCCTGAAAGACGCAACATGATAGCTCATCTGTTTTAATTTGCTGTGTTTTGGACCACATTAGTCTGAGGTGTTTGTAACTTGTTCAGAAAAGAAGCCCAAGTGTATTCAGTCAGATAGTAAATGCAGGATAATAGGCTGGATAGTTTTATGATGGTAGGATAATATATATCTGGTAGGATAATAAATGGCAGATAGCACTCAGCTTAATTCTGTTCCACTCAAGCCAGTGAAAAAGTGTTATGGCTTTTCACCACTGAATAAAGGGTTAAGTCAATGATAAATGAATCTTCAAAATCCTTAGTGTATAAAGTAAAATCATTTGTTTCTTGCATTGTCTGATACATCTGATTATTCGTACCTGTCTTTAGCAACATGTTATAGCAGAGCTAGCCAGACCAAAAGTAAAACACCTTCCAGGTTAAGCAGTGTTTTAGTCATGAATCAGATGCTTTGTCAGGATGCTATTTGTAGCAACCTAGGTTGTTCACAATTTGATGTGAAATTTTGCTACTTCATAGATTTCTGTGAATTAAATTTTTCAAGACATCTTAAGGTGTTGGCTGGTCTGCAAATGTACTGTTTGACAACTGTAAATATAATGTCCCCAACATATTCTAAATTTGAAAGTATTGAAAGTTTCAGAAGTTATCTAGCTAATAGTTAGTTGTCAAACTGCTAGAGGTTTGGAGTATCTATTCTAATAAGCATCTCAAATTTATCCAAATTCATAAGCTGCAAAAGGAGTCTGTTAGTACTAAAATTAAGTACTAAAATCTTTGTAATTCATTAGCTTCCCGTTTGGCAGGAAATACATCACTTCTAAACATTTTCCATTACTTCTTTGATAAAGTAATGGTTAAAATACAGCAGCACATAAAGTCTAACTCTGAAACAGTGCCTTTTTTCTGACTCCTATGCAAAGTATTATTTTACTCTCAGGAGTTCTTCTAGTCTCAGAATGCTGCCACCAGTACACCTTAGCAAAATGTATTTGCTCAAGTGTCAGGAACCTTTGTTTTTTCATCAGGACATGACATATTTGGTAATTGAAGTATAGGCTTCTGTTTAAGTGATTCTTCCCAATATTCATGTTCAAAAACACAGAAACATTACTGTTGTAATCCACAAATCTTTTTTTTTTTTTTTTTTTTTTTTTTTTTTTTTTTTGTAACTTTACATTGGATTGCTGAATATGAGATATTCTTCTGAAATGGAACAGAAGCTTATTCTTAAAAGCTGCTTACATATTTCCCATTTCAAAACTGTATTGATGCTAAATCAAGGCTCTAGGCAAGAAGCAGGAAAACTGCAACTCTTAGGAAATGTTCATGTTTTTATTATGATTCAGATGGTTAATATTACTGGTTCTGATGCTGTGCAGACTGTATGGAGGTGACTTGCAGAATCCATGCAGGAAGGAAGCTGAGGCCAGCTGGCAACAGGTCACCAGTGCTGTTCCCCAGGGGTCAGTGCTGGGGGCCATCCTCTTTAATATCTTTATTGATGATTTGGATGAGAGAATTGAGTGCACCATCAGTAAGTTTTCAGATGACACCAAGTTGAGGGGACGTGTCGATCTGCTGGAGGGTGGGAAGGCCCTGCAAAGGGACCTGGACAGGATGGGTCAATGGGCAGAGACCAGTGGGATGAGGTTCAACATGGCCAAGTGCTGGGTCCTGCACTTTGGTCACAACAACCCCATGCATCGCTAAAGACTTGGGGCAGAGTGGCAAAGCTGTGAAGAGGAAAAGGATCTGAGGGTGTTGGTCAATGCTCACCTGAGCATGAGTTAGTAGTGTGCCCAGGTGGCCAAGAAGGCGAACAGCATCCTGGCTTGTATCAGGAATTGTGTAGCCAGCAGGACCAGGGAGGTGAACGTTCCACTGTACTCAGCTCTGGTGAGGCTACACCTCGAGGACTGTGTTCAGCTTTTGGTCCCTCACTACAAGAAAGACATTGAGGCCCTGGAGCATGTCCAGAGAAGGGCTATGAAGCTGGTGAAGGGCCTGGAACATCAGTCCTATGAGGAGCGGCTGAGTGCACTGGGGTTATTTAGTCTGGAGAAGAGGAGGCTTAGGGGAGACCTTATTGCTCTCTACAGCTACCTGAAAGGAAGTTGTGGAGAGTGAGGGGTCAGCCTCTTCTCACAGATGTGACAGGACTAGAGGGAATGGCCTGAAGTTGCACCAGAGGAGGTTTAGTTTGGAAATTAGAAGACTTTTCTTAGAAAGAGCAGTCAGACACTGGAATGGGTTGCCCAGAGAGGTGGCGGAGTCACCATGGGGTGTTTAAGGAAAGTGCAGTACTTAGCAATGTGGTTTAGTGGACAATATTGGCGTTAGTGAGTTGGTTGGACCAGGTGATCTTGGAGGTCTTTTCCAACTTTAATGATTCCATGATTCTGTGAAATGCTAAACCAAGAGAGCTTAATTTCAAGGCAAGGCACTATCCCACGATGATAATATTTTATTACACTGACAAGATGTCTGTTATACTGCAGCATGTCTATGTGGTTGGGTGTAAACAGTTGGACATCCAGTTTTCCCTCCTCTGAGTGGGTGCTGGCCAGCTCTGGCCTGGAAACTGTAACTGGTAGCACCTCTTTCAGAGCTGTGACCTAGTTAATAACCTCTGCCAAGGTTGCATTGTCATATTAACTGGTGTTCTGAACCATGCTGGTACATTTCTGTGGCTTCTAGACTGAGCTGGGCTCACTTTGACCAGCTGCAAGCATGAAGAGTGCAAGCATGCATCTCAGGCTGTCTCTGTAGACACACCTTGAGTAATTGCATAAAGTTTTTCCTCTGGAAGGCTGTAGGTGCAAGAGCTGGACAGTTTGGTCCAGCTATCATTATTCACATTAGTCTGTTTGGCTCAGATAGGAGGGTAATGTTCTACTTTGCCTAAAAACAGTCCAAGAGGGGTTGCTTGTATTCTGCAGGTTTCTTTATAATGAAGTAGTGTCTAGGACTCCCAGGTGTGGCTTAGCACTCTCTGTACTAGGAGGTGGAATAAAACAGAAGTTCTTTGGTAAACAGAAATCTGACTTAAATTTGATGTTATCACAATTACTAGTCAGTAAATCTCTGGTCTAAACAGCTGGTCCAGATGTGACTTGAATTCTATCTGCAGTCTGCACATTTCTGAAAACAAAAGTATTTGAGTACTTCAGAGATTTACTCATATCAGAAAGCTATTTTGATGCATTCTGGAGTATGAGCTAATTAAGCTCAGCTTTGGCTTCATTTAATTTTGATAGAAATGGATAAATTACATGTTCAGAAAGTTTTATTTAGTAAAACTCAATTATTGTGGGTGAAAGAAATATGGGGCAATGATTCATTCAGACAAAAACCTTATCATGCAGTTTAATGTAAAAATCACTGCCTGCTGCCTAGTTAGGACATGAAAAAGCCAACACACCACTTAAAGCATATCAGAAGCAAAAAGACAATATTGCTCAGAAACACTACAAGAGAGCAGAAACTTTTTTATAGAAGAAGAAATAATATATATATTTTCATCTAATGGAAACTGCAGAACACATCAAAATCAAATGTTTTAAATTTTAAATTAGCAAGAGATACAGTTCAGGGTGATTTTTGCCTGCAGGAAATCTTCCAGGCAGTTTTCTGACATTCTAAATATAAGATACACCATGTAAGAAATGCTGCTTCATTCTGTGATTCATGTGATGAATGTTCACCAGGAACCAGAGACTATTGCCTCATCTCAAGCGGAATCAAATCAGAGCTTTCCTGGGGAAAACAGAGATAGACCTCTGAAATTCAGTCTTTAATCTAACTTCTTTGTACACCCTTAATCTTACACAAACAGACAAAGTAAATTTGTCTTCACAGCTTGGTGAGAGATGACCACTGAGAACTGCACAGTAATTCTGTAATTGTGGAAATATGTTAGTGGGTAAACAAGGACAGCAGGTTGTTAGGAAAGACACATTTTTTATTTTTTTTTTTTCTCATTCAAAATATTTTCTCATTCAGAAGAATGAAAAAAATACCCTTTGTTAACTCAAAAGACAGGAGGATTCTGTCTTTGGAGAACTGCCTCATTCTTTTTGGAACAGAAATTTCAGATAGATGTCAAAGATCTGCTGTTGAATGCCAGAATACTACAGACAAAAGAACAGGTATAAAACTCCACAGGTGTGCCTTATTTACAGACTATATATGGCCAGAAAACATGCACACAGTCTTCAGCTATTTTGGAATATTACATAGCACAAAAAGAATTCAACTGGGATCCCAGACTGAGTTAAACTTTTTGAAGTATGGCATCATAAACATTATCCTCTGATACAGAGTTTAAATTGCAGTTCGTATCACTAACACAGTGTGTACTACTGTATCACATCACTAAGTTTAAACAACAATAATAGATAACAGCAATGTCTAAATTTGTGATGCTTGCAGAGTTGTAACCCAGCATTCATGCATATATTAACACCTCAAACATTATTTATTTATATATATATATATTATAAATAGTAATGCAAAAATGCAAAATACATGCATCTCCTGTTATTTAAGAAAAATCTGGGTTTATTACTGGCTACTGCTTATATTTTATTTTTTCTGAAGCCTCTTTTTCTTCCTCCCACAAAAAGAAAAACATGGGAATTTCAATTTAAAAGGTCAAGTTAGTATTTGTTGCCTTTTAACTACAGTTTTCTATTATAAATCATTACTGAGAAATTATCTGGAAAAAGCCAGGAGGGTATTCTTTTTGACATTATTCCAGGGCTTAGTTTTCAAGCTGTTTACTACAGAGAAAACACCACGTTACAAGTCCTGTCCACATGTAAGATAGCATGCACTGGGGCATAGTGATAAGCAGATGGCATTATTTGCAGTGGAAGTAATAGCAACCAGAAGCATTGCTGCCTACATTATTTTGCAAATGCTTTTGTATTATGTTGTGTTAAAATGTGAAACTTTGTGTGCTTTCCTTTTGCAGGGCATAGGTATTAATAGCAATTGGAGAGAGAGCTGGTGGTGATAAGTAAACAGAGAGTAGTTATTTGGAAGTATGTGGTATTTAAAAAACACAACCACCACATTCACTAACAAAAGACAAAGCAAGACAGAACAAATACTAGTGACATGTTCCAGGAAACGGAGGGAAGATGAAATTGGATGTTAGTTCTGTCATTAAAGATGTTGTTTCTAAAAGTCCTTATATGTATAAGCCATTCAGAAAATCTGAAGCTTCTAGGTTTTATTACCAATAATACTTCCTAATTTACCACCACCATCTGCCTGGCAATTATGGCTGGAAGAAGTGCATCCAAAGCAGATTATTTCTGAAAATGACATGATAGGACATGAGTACATTGCGAGATGTAGTGTGATATAGAGATTTGCAGGCTATCACAGACCCAAGTTAGATAATTTCCATACTACTTTGTTTGTTCCACAAACAAACATATGCAGGTGTGTACATAGATACACAATAAGCACATATATATATACCTATTATGCATGTACAGATGCATAATAGTGTAGAAATGAGACTTAACATTATTCCATTACGGAAGAGCTTCATCAGATTAGGGCAATATTTCCCTCTTGAGTCTTAAATATAGCTCTCCATGATTAAAAAATAACAAAACAACCAATCTATAGTATTATTAAAATTACTTCCTTTGGAAGAAATTTTTGTACAAACTTGGAGTTATAGTTTTTCCAGATATATGCCCTCATTGCCTTTTGCACTTAGAGCTAGACTGTAACTTTTAGAGCCGACGATACATTGAAAGAGATGGTGCAGAAGGGACTTCCATCTGTGGCAAGTCCCAAAGGCATTCAGCCTCCAAAAGCACAAAGAACCATATGCAACAGTGGCAATGATACCTGCTGGAGGACTGCAGCGTGCCTTCCCTCTAGCACTGACTCCAAACAGCTGGTGTGGAAAAAGGATGGGCAATGAGCACAACTCAGACTGTTCCCTGCTGTGCTGTAGAGCAAAGCTAGCTCTGTCTCCTTATCTCTGAAGAGCAGGATGTTGTGACTCTGTGGGCTGCAATGAGAGAACTTCTGGCACTGCAAATTCACTGAAAATGCTGGTTAGGAGGAAGGACACCAGAGGTGAGAAGCTACTATGCTACACGTGGCTATACCGTATAGAGGATACAATCAGAAGACAACCATGTTCTTGGGAACTGAGGTTTTGAGTGTGAAAGGAAGAATGTACACCCAATCAGAGTGAAAATGAGTTATTTGTATCACAGTAATAGCAAGAGATCTGAACACCTAGAACAGGCACTCAAGTAATGCAATGCAGGGTGCAGTCCTTGCACTAATGAGCTTACTGTCTGTCTAACCAGATGAAACAGCCACGAGATGCGAGAAGGAAATACTTTCACCTTTTTTTTTTTTTTTTTTTTTTCCACGTGAAATAGAACTTCTGCCCAAAATCTCAGATTTGCTTATGTCTAGTATTTGTATTAGGATGTGGAAGCACACAGTGGTATGTGCTCAAAACTATGCAGGAAGCTCTCTAACATTGGAAACTGGACCCCAAAGTTCACGATATTTGCTCCCATGGGTTGCTCAGAAATATAGAGGGCAGAATTAGAAATTAAACTATGATCGCCAAAAAACTCAGCTGTAAGATCAACTTCTGAAAGGGTTTCCTCTCTAGGGTTCAGTTAATGTCACTGTGGCTGTAAAATGGTGTACACAAATGTGGGAACTCTAAACTAGTTGTGTTGGGTACTCTTATTCAGTTAGCCTTGTAAACACAGAAAACAACAGTTATGGTGTTTAGCTCCTCATGCTGGCCTTTTGTGCTGCCAAAGCTAGATTTTCCATTCTGCTAACTAGTTTGAAACTAGCTCAACTGCGTCTGCTGTGCACATGTGCCACAATTTCAGCAGACACATTCTGTGGAAACAACAACATAGTCAGAAAAGTTATGCTACAAGGAAATACTAGCTAAAGTCCTGAGGAAACTGTTGCAATCATTCACACTCCTAAGCTAACATGAAGTATTGTCTATGTCTATGTCTATATGAATGGAACAGCTGCAATCATAAAAAGGCTATTACAGAATGAAAAGAGGGTGACTCTGTTGTTTCCAGAAGAAAAGAAGAAATCAATGTAGAAAAAAAAAATCGATTGTAAAGTGTAAAAGCTGTACCAATTAGTTCTGTAATATATGGCCTTTTGAAGTGCCAAAGAGCATTTTTAAGTGGTACATTTTTTCTTATAGTTGAATAGATGGACTGCTTAATGGTAAGGAAACAATAAAGTAAAGCCAAAAGACTATCTGAAAAGAAAAAAGAAAAAAAAAAAAAAAAAAAAAGCAATGTGTTAGAAATTCAATGTACTCTATTTTCATAAAGGATGCTATGCATACTAGCTTTCTACTCTAACCTAAACATTGCTGTTACATTGAGCTTGAAATCAATGAGGGTGCTTCACTGTAAACAAGGGAAATGTTTGACCCACTAAACACAATTAAGTTTGTTTTAGTCTGGGATGTGAACTGAGGTCTGTGAAAATCTTCTCCTCACAAAGCTTCATAGTATGGTACATCTGTTTCTTTCATCCAGTTTACCTCATCCTGAGTAGCCAAGTATTAGGTTAAAAAAAAAAGTTTTTAAACATGTACTATGTTTCAATGCAATAAAAGAGCAAAAAGCTATTTTTCACACATTATCTAGCTAGTGATCTACAGTATGTGATAATGATTAAAATTAGTATAGAACTTATTAACTCATCTGCATATGAATGTAAAAGAAATCTGCTGCACTGGAGATGTAACTTTCATTATACAATTCAGAAAATGAATTAATAATGGCTTTGAAAGCATCTGCATATATGAAGGCACATACAACAGTAAGTGAGAAGACCAGATGAGGAATTAGTCCATGTAGTCTTGAACACCACCATCACTGGGATCACTAAAATCTTTTCTCCCTTGATATCTAATGGAGATACTCAGAAAATTCTGTGCTACCTGTGATTTTCCAGCAATTTTCTTGACTTTCAGAAGATAAAGTTTGTATCCATATGTTCTTCAATTTTTCACTGCAGTGTCTTTTGCAGTTGTAAGTGTAAAATGAATTGAAATGTTTTTTATAGGAACATGTGGGTTAAAACTGGCTGAAAGACTATAAAAAAAAGATTATGATAGCAACTAGGGGAAAAATATCTAGTAGGGTAATGAAGGGTGCACTTTCAGGATTGTTTCTATTTAACATCTTCATTAGCAATCTGGAAGAATGAATAAACAGCATGTTAATGAAATTCACAAATGAAGAGTCACAAAAACTAGTGAGGACAGAAATATAATGCAAAGGCCCCAGGGAGAAATACAGGCAGAAAATAACAAAATGAGCCACAACTTGAAAAAAAAAAAAAGGCATACCAATACATTAAAACTAGAGCAGTATGAATCAATATGAGGGAAAATCCACAAAAGTAGTAATGCTGGGAGACAGTTAGTGAGTAACATATTAGATATGAATTACAATGTGATATGCTGTCAATAAAAGCCAATGTACTCTGGACTGGAGTACAAAGGAATAAAGTTATGGAACAAAGAGGCAATAGTTCCTCTAAATGGTTCCGTGCTTACTGAAAATGGAATATTCTGTTATGGCAACAGAGGAGTATTGATACTGAAGGAGACCTCTAAATCAAATCAACACAGCTGTACTTGGATGTAGTGGTAGGTGTGGTGGCTAAAAAAAATTCTGCAAGAATGCACGTAGTACAGCTTAATTGTAGATTAAAAAAAAAAAAAAAAAAAAGACATAAAAAAAAGGCATGCTTGTGAGTTGTAATAGTATTGTATGATGACACATTTGGTCAATAGACACAAGGACAAAATTAAGCTTTTTTAAGTGCTAAAGCACAGCTGGGCTCTACCAAGAATAGAGAGACAAGAGGGGCCTTTCTCGGCAAAGACAAAATCCAGCAGATGTTCTTGGGTGTGCATAATTACTTCTATAACTTACCATGGGTTTAAGTGTTACTCATCTGTCTAACTTCACTGCCAGGTAGGTGGAGGGGAATGTGTTCCCTGCATTGTGCATCACTGGAAAAATAGGAAATATTGGTTGAAAGCCTTATTTTGAAGGAATGTTACGGATTCCCTCACCCACAACAACTTGTGATGGAACAAGGTCCTCTCATTCCATCTTACAATGCTCCACAAACGTTGAAAATTTTCTTAGAAATATCACATGTTGTTGGTAGGTTACATATATGCTTTAGTTAAATATGTATTACAGTCTTACTTGTCAGGGGAGAAGAACAATTTTAGAGTTAGAGGCTCTTATAAAGGAACAAGTAGCAAACGTATAAAAATAAAGACTTATCTTATGCACAATCTACACTATGTGGTGTGATCCCAGGGGAAAAATTAAGAAAGACATCATAAAATCCAGATTCTAGATTAGTAATAAGAGGTTAGAGAGTTCTTTGAGAATCGATTACCAGGTTATTTAATTATTAAAACTGTTTGTCTTTCTTGCCCAATAAGTCCTGGCATCAGCCATGAACTGTAGATCATAGCAGGTTCTGATTTTTTTTGTTTCCTGAAAAGTTAAAGAATTAAAAAAAAAGAGAGACTGATGTGTACATACTTTATTCACTTGCCCTTTTCAGTTAAGTAAGGAGCAGAAGACAGGGAAAACTTACATAAAATGTGTTTATCACTGTTTTGTGATTATCTTATGTACACAGTATACTATAACCATAACAACAGCCACCTCTATATAAATGCAACAAAACTCTGGAGTAAATACATGCTAAATTTAGCAGAGAGATGTAATGAAATAATACCCTTGCAGAGGACAGAAGATCAAATTATTACTCTACTAGCTGTACATCTTTTGTTTTTTCTTCTGCTACCTAATTTTCACTACAATTTCTTTGCATTTAGCACATCTCCATAGAGTATCCCAAGCACAATGCTTGATACTTGCTCAGTAAGATTCAAATGACACTAACGTATCTATATGTGTATGCAAATTTACATTTAGATAAAATTATGAATAAAATTCTTATTTATACTTAAACTATTTTAGCCTGCTATAGAATTTAGAGTGATATAACATTTGTTTACTTGTGGTGCCTTTTTCACCCTAGCACAGTGGTGTAAAATTGTATTTGTATTATGTATGTATGTGTAAAACATTGTAAATGACAATCCTGTGTATTGTACCTACTTGCTGAAATTGACTTAATATATTGTTTCACTGTATCAGAATGTTAAAGACATCACTATTTATTAAGACTCAAGAGAGAAGTTGGTCATTTCTTTATATCCCTTCAGTATATTCAGTACCTTTTATAGTCCTTGGGAATTATGCATAGATATGAATGGAAAGATTGATAAGCAAAAATATTAGAAACACATTATCTTGAAGTTTTCCATATGCCTTGGAAATGTATAGCATGTGCAGGTTGGATATGCGGAGAAAATTACTCTCAGAAAGAGTAGTTAGGAATTGGAACAGGTTGCCCAGGGAGGTGGTGGAGTCATCATCCCTGGGGGTATTTAAGGAAAGGCTGGATGTGGTGCTTAGGGACATGGTTTAGTGGGTAATATTGGTGGTAGGGGGATGGTTGGACCAGATGATCTTGGGTGTCTTTTCCAACCTTAATGGTTCTATGATTCTCTGACTGTGTGAAATAATGGATATGCTTTTGGATAGCTTATCAGTAAGAATAAACTAGTCCATAGACGAAGAACAAAGCTTTATATGTTTCAAGAAACTTATCACATCTAAAGTACTATGAGACTACGAATTGTTAGAAATACACTTTGCCAGGAAGTAGACATCCTAAAGTGTATGGATAAAAGCAACCTATAGCTACATGTTGTAAATGTGTAAGTAAAGAAGCACAAGCATACCATTGCTAAAATAAAAATATATAACACTGATAAATGATGTGTAGATTACGAATTTGTAGCAAATTTGTTCTACTAGTTACAGTCTTCAGAGCTGGAAAAAAAAATAATAATAAAACAAACCACTCTTGTGAACTATATCTAGGTAAGTCTAATATATATATTGTGGTTTAATCAAAATTTGGTAAAAAACAATTTGTGCATCTACCTTTCTGTTTCAGTACAACATGGCTGCTAGTCTGTAACAACAGAGCTTAACTCAGCAAAAGTCTATGTTTGCAGCTTATTTAGAAAGCAGTACCAAAGCAGACATTGCACTGGCTTCAAAGGGTATAAATAAGCACATGCTTTAAGATAAGCATGCCGCAGCATTGATAAGAGTAGCATATTTTCTCTAAATTTAGATTAATTACCTGCAATCTGTTAAGTGATATGATTGTATTGTAATCTATTTCCTGCTGTATACATAGCTTAGTGAAATTTAGTATGGTATATTCATAAAATTACAGAAATTAACATTTGACTAATAACTGCATAATAAATATATTGTAATAAGAAGTTTTGTTTGCAGTCCTGCAGATACAGTCTTGTGAGACCCTGATGACACACTGTAATCCTATTAATTTCAAAGGACTTAAGACTTCATTTTGATGTGTATGCTTATAAAAGGGGGTTCCTTCTTATATATACCTCAAGTACATAGAACCAAATTATCTGTCTGTAAAACAGCTTTGGAAAAAGCCTCTTTGCTTTGACTGCTACAACTTCAGAGTGCAGTTTACAAATGCACCATTTTCCAGAAGGGAAATCCCTCTGCTTCTAATGTTCCAGTATTACTAAAGTCAGTCATTATCAGGACCTAGAGACAGCTTCTGTTTATTATTGCATATCATAGAAACATCCTGTTTATCCCTTTTTGAGTAATAGAGAATATATTTAAAAAGGCACTTAAAATCCTTTGGGTAACATCCCCTCCTTCAATTCATGTGAACAAATCCTCTTCTACTAGGAAAAAATCATATCTCAATGGTTTTGTTACTACATATATACTGGTGTCCAGTCTTCAGATAAGCATGGGGGGATGTTGTTAAATACATCATTCAAAAGTTTCTTTCTTAATGTCACCGTAGAACTATGAAATAGCTGTTCACAGGCATATTTCTATGTAGAAAGTAAGGCATAGATAGGAGGTGCAGAATGAATGGCAAGATCCCATTCCACAGACCAGAAACATTAACACTGAGTTAATCACATTACATTACTATTAATTACATTAAAAGGCAATTGAAATAAAATTGTAGATTGAGAGTAGATGACATGAGGGGCCTTGATGGGGTAGCAATAAGCAAGGCTGCTTGACCCAGTGTGTTTACCAGGATGAGAAGGCCTGACTAACATGAATGGATGAATGTTGAACACAACTGAAATTACTTTCATCAGCTATTTACCCGGGCAAAGGCACGGTAAAGGAGAAAGTTCTCAAGAGACATTTTTTTAACTGATGTGCAGCTGACCAGGGAAGAGATGACGTCTTGGCACTACTGCCACAGTGTACCAAATAATATGTGCAGGGTCATAATTTGGGGAAGCTACTCTGTGCTGCGTCCTGTAACACTCCCGAAGAGGACTCTGAAGACTCTCTTCCTCCAGAAACATGGGGGAAGTTCCTCTCTCTCTCTTTCTCTGGCAGCTTCAGGACAATATGGTGACCATCTACCCTGACACTGGGCAGAAGGTAACTTCATGGCTATAGAGAAATATTGAATGAAATCCTGGTGATGAACTTGGCATATTCCTATTGCTACTGAGGCATAAATTATCTCTAAAAGCAGATACCTGAAGTTTTTTCTAATACAATGGAAAAACCTAAGCTGAGTGCGTATGGAAATACATACACACAAACACATACACACAAACATCTAGGTTCTTCTGACAGAGACAGACATATCTACAAAATATAGGTAGATTAATATTAATCTCATTAAATAAAAGTGCAATATGGTAATGTGGAGGATTTATGTTACAAAGAAATCCAGAAAATTAAAAGCATGAACAAGAAATGGAGAAATCCATACAGATTTTTAATAATGTTTATTAATCTTTGATACTTGCTGAATCTCAGATACTGCAAACACTTCTGACAGTAAATGTAATGTTATTGAATTCCTGTCAGTTGAATGAGACCGTTTGTCTGGGTACAATTATTTCCATGTATACATGTAAGCAGGATGAGGACCCAACACATACTAAAGTCATCAAGTACACTACAGCTGACAGCAAAACTACTATAGGTAAAGTGAATGAAAAAAATCTTCAATATGCAATAATTAATCTCACAAACATGAAACAGAGCAGATTGAATTATCTGTAGCACAACTCTGTAGAGAATTAAAATTCTTTAGAGACAACTTTGAATGTTGGGATCCTTAAAGGATAAATTTCAGCTCATAACACCAAATCTGGTTAATAGAAAATGGCATTACAAGGTATCACATGATATCATCTGATAGATTATAACAGGAAATTAATTAAATGGTGATTAATTAATTAAAATCAGAGCAGATGATAGCAATATCTGTAATCAAAAGTGATTACATTATAACAATATCAAATAACACAGTGAAGATATATATTTGAACGAATAATACTGGCTAATAAGTACCATTTCATTTGTCTTCTAAATAGGGCAAAATGAACTCACTGATTTTTTTTTTTTTTTTTGAAAAATTGGATAAACATTAAAGAAGCATTCTAGTTTTCATCTTTACTGAAGTACATCAGTACTTTAATTTTTTCTGTCATATTAAAGGTATAGCTACTTCAAGCCAAAGGACTTTTGGTCCTTTTGGTTGTTGTTGCTCAACTTGTTTCTGTGCAATTCAATGAGAAAAAAATACATTTTGGGAAAAAAAATAAATTTGGCATCACTAAATACAGAATACAGGAAACAAGACCTACTTTTTTTTTTTTTTTTTTTTTTCCCCATAAATGAAGGAGTTTGGTTTTGAATTTACTAGTTTTGTGAAATATTTAATCAGTATTATTTGGGGGGCTGTTGGACACCACCCAGATGTGTAAAATTCCTTCAGTCAGAACTGTTATAAAACAGTGTATCACTCCTGGTTTAGGTCTCTTTCAGCACCTTGAAATCATATCTGCTTTCTTACCTTAGGCAGCTCAGCCTAATGACTGCCTTTCCTCTACTGGCACTTGCTTTCCTCTGCTTCACACAAGATGACATATATATGCAGCTAGGTAAGCTAGGTAAGCTAGCTATGCAGCTAGGTAAGCTGAGTAAGTCCTTACAAATGCACTTAAATCACCTTGCTCCTAATTTTTCTGTTCTTAAAAAGATCCATGTAGTTACATATAAAAAGCATTTGGAACATATACAGATTTAATCTCTTTAAACATTCTTAAACTGTGCATCCCAAGAGAAACATCTAAAATCACTTTTGAAAATTTTAGGTCAAGTATCTAATTAGAGCCCCAAGTTACCCAAGAATATCAAGTTTGAGCTGTGTAATGTCAGACGTGTGTTGACAGTTTGGCTATATTCAGTGACAGTTTGAAATTCCAAACACAGGCCTGTGAAAATAGTGGGGAAAATAAATTCCTAAAAATCATGAAACACTTTGTCTGTTTGTTCTCCCTTTGTATGCTTACAGCCAACAGTTTTTACCAGATATATTTAAAAGATATTTTTAGTAAATTTTGTGAACCCAACGCATTCATGACAAAGTACAAACTTGTCATAGTACCCTTCAAGTGTGAAAATGTAAGTGAGAGAGACTAAAGAGCAAGATACTTCTCTAATCATGTTTCTACTTAGAATTCATGACACAAAGTGGAAAGAAAGACAAAAATATGAAAAAAAAAAATCTTTCAGTCTCCTGAGATAAACCCATTAATGGTTTGACTGGAGAAGGACTGCTGTGGCATTGTTTTGTCCTAATGCCATCTCTAAGACCTGTGGGCATTGGAAATTGGCATGCCTGAAAAACAGAGCTCATTGAGAAATGGCTTTGGTCCGACACACAGGGAAGTCATCCTTCAAGTTCAGATACAAGGATCCAAAGGTTGACTGTATAACTATTTAGCCATCTTACTCCTGTGACCGTGCCTCAAGTACTTGCTCATTGCATATGTTTAACATATACTTAGACAAATCTGGCAGCTTAAACTCTCATTTTAATCTTTCCTGTGACTTCTTGAAGACCAACTCAGTATAATAGACATGTTGCTCAGCTGCAGTATGGAACATATCTCCCCACTGCATGATAGGAAAGTGTTTCACACCCCAATATTGCAAGAATGAAAGGCAGTGACAATGATTTACTTCTTAAAGCACTGCAACTTTATCAGTGAGAAGTATAATAGAAGTTCTGTGATCAAAAGAATAGAGTGAGGCTTCCTGTGGGTATCTGTCTTAGCATAGGGTTTGTTTCTGTCTGATAAGAGGTAAATGAGAAATGAAGTTTTATCTTGCTTTGATGCAGTTATAAGGTCTCTCTCAAGCTTAAATCTGATCAGGGCTGAGTTATACTTTATCTTTTCCTTAACGTGGGCACCAATAGGACCTCTTTCCACTCTGCAAGCTCTCAGTATTTATACAACTGGTAGAAGTGAGCTGTTTATGACATATCTCCCCTACTGCAAAAGGTGCCTGAATATGGTTGACTGGTTTGAAACCTTTCAAAGGGACTCACATAGACATATGCAGTCAATGCAGGATTACTGAAATCTCATATCTGCAAGGAGCCAGCTAAAAAATACATACAAGGAAAACACCATCCCTGATATGTAGCCGTTCCTGAACTTGTACAGGCTGGCTGTACAAATCAGGTTATCCCATTTTACTGTGAATTTTATGTTGGCATTCATTACCTTAAAAAAGAGACCTGAACTGACTGTCTTCAGTCTATTTTAAGTGCATTGTGAAACAGAAATTTGCTTCTATTTGCAACTTACTGCCATGGAAATTTTCTGCACATTGATTCTAGATGCATGTATTATACACCTGTATCAGTGCCACATACTTCTTCCTCTCTCCGTATCCTTACTCCTTTAGAAAGAAAGCCTTTTATATTTCAGGTTTAATCCAAACAATGGCCTTTAGTTGGAGTTTAAGTTGTGAACTCTCTGGTAGGTTTCTGAAGTGAGCAGGAACAGTAAGCAATGTTTCTTCTGATAAAATGCTTTAGATCAAATAAACTGAAGGCTTCTTTTAGGTCAGATACACTTACGTTGTCTTAGGAGGGGTAAGGAACAACATTTTGCATCAGACAAGCCCTCTATTCAGTAAGTACTAGTGAATAAGTGACATCTGGCTGTCTCCCCAAGCACTCTGCTGATAGCATAACTGAAGCAGGTTCAGATGTTTTTTAAACTTTTATGTTTACATGACCTTTATTAGCCTCTGAAGCATTCTCCACATAATTTACTTTTCCAGGGAGTTTGTATATATACTCACACACAAACATAAAAGTGCACCTTACACAAATGCATATACACATAACTAGCAGAAAACATTTGTTTCTTTGTAATCATTGTCCCATCTTTCCCAGTAGCCTAACTCTACAGGAATGTCTTCTATGACACTTGTGCTTTCAGACCTAATTAGAAAGACTGTTTAACACTTATTTGAAGACTGTTCCTTGGCATATGTCATAATTCTGACTTCTCAAAACAAATTTTAGAGGAATAACTTGATATAGGACTGTCTTTTTGCACTCCAAAAAGTTATGAACACCCATGAAAACTGCTTTGAATAAAACAATAAATTGCTAACTCTAATGTCTAGAAAAAGTACAGCTCTTAACTACAAGAATCTTCAGGAAAAAAATCATCATATTGATCTTAAAAGTGGACAGTGAATTCACATGATTGATTTTACTTAATAAAATAAGTCCAGTGATAAGGTTGAATCCTCCAATCCAAAATCAATAGGATCAACAGATCCAAAGGAAGTAGAGTAGCACACAGTCCTACATAATTTTGATACCCTGAAAATCTGTCTAAATCTATTCTATTCCTAGTTTCCTATTTTCTATACTATTACTAATTTGACTTACAACTTTATATACAGATCTGCTTCAAAAAGCTGTTCAAAGTAAATTTTGAAGACCACCCCTACTAAACAAGCAAATATTCAGTGTTGCCAGGCTGCTGGAAAAAAAAGTGTAAGTGAATGATAGCCAAAGAAAATGAGTATGCTTCTTCTAGTTGCCAAAGCATGTTCTAAAATACTACCCTGTGCAAATAATTTCTACTATATTTTATTTTGTAACCAGTTCTTAGGTTCATTTCACTTTGTCAGTCACATAGGCTTCAAGTTTAGCTATACAAGCACAGAGCACAACAAAAGAACATACTAATCTTATACTGTCAAAAGTAGATCCTATTTCTTACTCCCCAAGGCCAACCAAAGCAAAGCTGGGTTAAAACATATACAGCTAAGCAAACAAACTTACAAAAAAACAAACTTCTTATCTCTTGGTAAAATACAGACCTGAAATGCGAGACAAGATATTCCACATATTTTTTTCTTTCTCACAGCTTCAGCTGATTGCAAAAACACACAAGTAAAAACATTCACTTAAAACCACATGAACAAATTTTCAGATGTTTCAATGCAACCCATAATTCTGAAATTGGCTGAGTCACCTCCTGCCATTTTGCTGTGCATTACTTATCTAGTAATTTGTGCATTGCATGCACAGTCTAGGAAATGGTGTGATCATTCCTGAATCTAATAACATTCTTTCTGTCAGCTTCAGCAGAGCATGTTGCTTAAATATGTAGTTATTCAGATACCTGATAACTTTGGAAAAAATGTTGGGAAGTACCTCTTGGCTGCAGACTGCCCTGACAGGTAGTCTCTGTTCTGTACACTCATTGATGCTGAGGACATTTAGGAGACATAGGTTCACCAGTAGTTTCTCTACCCATTTGAAACTTTTTCAGTAAGTTTGGTTTCAGTAATTTTTGTCCCAGAATTCATTTTGTAGGGCCAGGTTTCCACTTTGACTTGAAGGTTTGCCTACCTGAATCTCCTTGAAAATGCAAAATAGGCGTAAAGGATTTTCATTTGGCTAATTAACTCCTCAGTAAATGAACTCCTTTGATAAACTCAGGTCTTTTGGACTTCCAGCCCTTTGGCTCACTTTCAAATACACTCACATAAACAATTGTAGGTAGAACTTGGAATGTATTTTTAAAGGCACGCTATTCCTGCTAAATACCACATATAATATATCTTTTTTAAAAAAAGTATTGCTTTTTCTTTGATATATTTGCTACAGCTAAGTGTAGGCTTGAAATTTGCCTGCTGGACAAATTTCCTAGGAACTATAACTGAAGAACTGGAGTTCTTAAAAACTTATTATCTGCAAAGAGACGCAAGGCTAAAGGACAAACTCATCATTTCAGCTGAAGATCTGTAACTGTTTCATTGTTCTTATTGTCCTTTCAGTATACTAGATTAACACTGTACACTAATTCTTTTGTTTGTTTGTTTGCTTGCTTTGTTTTTTAAGGGCACAGTTCTATGCCTATAGTCAGGAAAACACTTTCTATTTTAGAAGGTTCGAACAGTTAAAGATGTAGTATAATGGATGAGTAATGACAGTAGAATAAATTTGCTGGTTTTCTTTGGAAAAATAAAACAAAAAAAAATAAAGAAAGGGTGAAGCCATGGCAGAACAATTATACACTAGCTCACTCTTCAAAATGGATTTCTCTGGATTCTAAAAAGACCTTTTTGCAATAGAAACCAGATTAGTGGTAAGATTTTGAAGTACCATTTGTGCTACTTTACCTATCATGAAGGTGCTTTTTGTGTAGATGTTTCTGAAGGATTTATGAGACATGTTTACCCTTATCTGTGCCAAAACAGTAACATCAGACCTCAAGAGGGAAAGGTTAGCACATAGCACACCATGCAGATAACTTGTGAAAAAGGAAGACAGTCTTCCAAATTTGCCACACAAAAAGAATCCAATGGGTTCGTAACAGAAACACAGATAATTTGGAAAGAAGTGACTGGACTTATTTGGAATGATTTTATTTATGTATTTATTTATTTTTGCTACAACACCTTAGAAAAGTATACATATATGCATTAACAAATACATGCTTTTGTGCACACACCAAAATGGGCAGAGCAGTTTGAAGAGCACTGCTGACATATAATGTGGCATCCAAGCAGAAACAAAATGACTTCTGCTGTTTATGCATAAATAAGGTCATCTTTCCACCCCCTTTCCCTTTTTCTTTCCTGAAATACTCAGCACTGTTATTGCAATACTCATAACATTAAATCTAATCATTTAGATTAGAAATGAAAGTACTAAAGAAATTATATATATATATCTTTTTTTTTTTTTTTTTTTTTTTTTTTTTTTTTTTTGTCTGAGACATATGTGTAAGTATGTGCTCTTTTCACAGTGTTTGAGTGATTGCCACACCAAGTGCCCTATTGTTGCCTGAGTACACATTACGAGTATATTGCTACACTGGCATAACTCAAAACTGGAGGAGTTTAAATTGACAATACCTTTCTTTCTTTTTGCCAGTTGAAGATGATGGGGAAAAGGGAACATGCTTCAAGTGGCAAACATAGTACTTTTTCACAAAACACCTGGTGATTTGTGGATGTCTCTCCAGTTTGTTCAGCTCCTTTGATGAAAATGAAAACAAATGTTTTAAGTTCTGCTTCTCAATACAGATTACACAAAATCAGACAGTGGCTTTGAAATCCTTACAACTATCAGAATATGGATCAAAAATATGTCTGAATTTATAGAGCTAGGGCTAAAACTTCTTTTAGATTTTATCAACTAAGATGTTAAGCAATGTATTCTCAAGTGCTTGAACTTTTTTTGAAACAAAACCAAAAACATTTAAAAAAATGCATACAGTTTTCGCAAATTTAATATCACTGAGAAGAATATTAATTTATCTGCCATAGAAAATAAAACACTAAGAATCAGTAAATTAATTGTATGGCTATAGCCACAGTACTAGAAATTGTTCAAGACAGAAAAAAAAATAAATAAATTTGGCATAACAATGGTTGCCATTTTGGTATACTCAGTGGGGAGAGAAGGGTCAGAAATCTGTTCTTCATTTGAGCACTCAGTTATGACACAAGTTGTTTTGGACATTAAAGGTGATCACACACACCTACAAACTAATAAAGGTTGTAGGAATATGGAATAGACTGAGACTATCATCTGAAGGATAATGATATTTGAAAGTCAGATATTCTCGAAAAAAAAAATAAAAAAAATTAGTTCAATAGTCCTGATTCAGGATCTCGTTTAAAATTCATGGACACGATAGAAGAAGAAAGAAATCTACAGCACATTAACAGTGTTATTTTCTGCTGGTCTGGAATCTACTATCAAGCTGAAGCATGAGCCTTTCACCTGAGAAACAGTTCACAGATGAGTGCATAAAGTGGACATAAACAATTACACAGATCTTAAGCATAAGTGCAGGAGATTTACAAAGCAAATATATTTCTTTGGAAGTAAATTAAAACTGCTAAAAACTAACCTCAAATATGTTAGCTTTGAAATAACTGGGGGAATGAGAGAGAAAAGAGCTGCACTCCTTAGGTCGTGTCCTGAGTAACATTTGATATCGGTCTGTAAGGAATTTATAGGTCAGATGGCAATCTCCCCTCCTTGCTCCCAGTTCACTGAAGGGAAGAGGTGGGTGAGAGAATCAGGTGGCAAAGAAGGATGTACAGGATGCAGCAGAGGAACAGAACAGATGGGCGTGGGAGACAAAATGAGGAGCAAAAGTGACAGCAAAATCATTGCATTCTAGACAACTAAAAATACACAAATACTTTTCTGTTTGTTTCACTTGCAGTAGTTGCCAGAAAGATGTCACATAATCACAAGTAGAAAGAGGAGGCAGAACATGTAAATCATTCAAATAGAAGTAACAGTGAAGGAGATGCACTAACCACTCTTTGCTTTAAATGATGCTCCAGCATCTGAAAGTCAGAAGGCCTGTGGCTTATGAAATTCATGACTGCTGCTGTGGTTTTGTCTGGGATGGAGATAATTTTCTTCATAGAAGCTCACACAATGCTGTGTTTTAGATTTTTGTTGAAAATAGTGGTGATAACACAGGGATGTTTCAGTTGCTGCAGAGCAGTGCTTGCACAGAGCCAAGGACCTTTCTGCTCCTCATGCTGCCCAACCAGCAAGGAGGCTGAGGGTGCACCAGGAGCTGCGGGGGAACACAGCCAGGGCAACTGGCCCAGGCTGGCAAAGGGATGTCCCATACCATGTGGTGTTATGCTCAGCAATAACAGCTGGGGTAAAAGAGGAGAAAGGGGAAGGGTGGGGTGGAGTGGAGAGGAATTTGGAGTTATGGCATTTGTCTTCCCAAGAAACCATTATGTGTGGTGAACTCTGCTTTGTTAGGAGTGGCTGAACACCTGCCTGATGATGGGAAGTAGCAAATGAATCCCTGGTTTTGCTTTGGTTGTGCATATGACTTTTGCTTTACCTAGTAAACTGTCTTTATGTCAACCAGTGAGCTCTCACACTTTTACCTTTCTGATTCTCTCACCCATGCCACCAGGGGAAAGTGAGGGTGTGCCTGTGCGGTGCTGAGCTGCCTGTCAAGGCTAAACCACAACAACTCAGACAGAAAAGGCATTCCCTCCAGCTCTCCTGTGACAGAATGTGTGAAGACGTTAACAGAGTTGCTTTGGACAAACTCATCTGTTATAACAGACATGAGGAGAGGAAAAAAAGAAAAAAGAAGAAAATAGAAGAGATATTTCAGATCTTCAAGGTTAAATCTTACACATCAGGAATCATAAAGTTCAAAATTTTATTTTATGAACAGAATCATTGCACATGTCAAAAAAAATAAGGCTTATTTATAGCTAAATGAAAAGGTATTAGAACAACAGCTCAGATGTAAATTGTGTGGCTAATATGGCATTATTAGATAGTTAGTTCCTTCTCTATTTTGCTGCTGTTAGCAGAAGGCACTGAGCCTAAAGGTGAGAAGAAAATGGAACAATAGAAATACATCTTTCTTTTATCCAATGGTTAAAAAAATCATCTGATAAATGGGAGCAGTATCTGTGCTTTAGAGATTGTTTTGATATTTATTGTAAACAGACACTGGATAAAATCTACATGCATACTTGGGAGTGAGGACCAGCATCTAAGTCTCTCTATCCTTGGCTAAACATCATAATGACTAGATGAAGTAATATTCTGCTTCCCATCACTTATTGTGATGGGATGTCCTTCTTCTCTGAGAAGGATTGCTGCTTCAACAGACTTCAGAGGAAACACTCTTTTTGCCTAATTCTGCTAGAAATATAGATTAGACTTGAGAAGTCCAAAAGCCTCTACACAGTCTTTTCATTCCTTCAGGTGCAATTAATTCTCTCCCTTTGCACACTGCCATAACTGCCCTTGCTAGGGGACATTAATATCCCCTCCAGCCGCCTGAGATCAATCACCTTACAGAAAGTAGGCAGGGTATCACCTATAGCCCCAACAGGCCTGGGTAGCAGAGCCTGTATTAGAAGGCATGTGCTGAGTTCCCATTTGTTCTGTGGAAATGAAAAAGTGCATGTAAGCCTGTATGAACATAGTTGGAAATCAACACTTACATAATAACAGTTCACTAAAATCTCTGAACATTGAGTATGTAACTGATGAAGTATTTTGAGATAGATATGTAAACATTGTTATTTATTAACAGAATCATTAACTTCCATGCCCATGTTCCTGTACACTTCAAAAGAGAAATGTTGCTGGCAACTTTTATGTAAGTTAGTCAGCAGCAATGCAGAAATATAACTGAAAGGAGATATGGTATGCTTCAGTTACACGAGGCAGCATAGACTTGTGGAGTGAAGCATTAGAAATCAAAAATCATATAAACATGGTACAACAAGCAACCTAAATTTGCTTGTTTAGGTGATGAGTTATTTTTCTATTTTAAACATATACATATATAAAAACAGAAAATCAAACTTTCTATAATGTAATACTTTTTTATATGTTTGCTCATTTTACAAATAAAACATTTAAAATAACATTTTAGACAAGATGTCTATTTTAAACTTATTGGAGGACGTGTGTCACCAAATCCATCCACTCTTCTAGCTGTATTTGTTCTCCCAGTTAAAGAAGCTCTCTCTTCTTACGGAACTTAACTTTCTTATGTCCTTAAACACCCTGGCTAGATGAAAACAATCACTAACTTAATATGTATACTTTAAATATTCCTGTTTGTGTTCTTATTTTCGTTTTAAAGAACAAGGAAGATAGGCCAAAGGTAAAGGACTTCTGATCCTTAACTAAGAACTTCAGGAAGTCAATAAAGTTCACAAACTAGGGAAAATATTTGAGCTGGTTCAGGGAGAGTCCTAAGGACAGAAGCATACTTGATCCTGTTTTTCCTCCTGCTCAGTAAATTAAAGGTACAATTCTCTGATTAATTTCACCAAATGCAATTTTATCCCCAGCTATACCCTCAAATGAGCCTGCAAAGCAAAGAAAATTCAAATATGCAATAGAATCAAATACTTATTATTATTATGCATGTTGCAGTTAGGAAACAATTCAAACAGATGAAGGCACATGTACTGGGTTTACATGGTAAGGGTTTGGTAATGGGGGGCTGCAGGTGGCCTCTGTGAGAAGAATCCAGCAGCCATGTTAAATCAGCACCACCTTCAACCAGCTCCAAAACGGACCCACCACTGGCCAGAGCCTAGCCAATAAGCAACAGACTGGGCCTCTGGGGAAGCAGATTTAAGAAACGTGAAAAAAATGCTGCACAGCAGCAGCTGGGAGAGAGGAGTGAGGACCAGCCCTGTGGACACCAAGGTCAGTGAAGAAGGAGGGCAGGAGGTCCTCCAGGCACGCAGCAGCAGTTCCCCTGCAGCTTGTGGAGAGGCCCCTGGTGGAGCAGGCTGTCCCCCTGCAGCCCATGGGTCCCCCATGGAGCAGATCTCCATGCTGCAGCCCCCCCATGAGTGGAGGATCCCCTGGTGGAGCAGGTGGATGTGGCCTGGAGGAGGCTGCAGCCCATGGAGAGCCCCCACAGGGGCTGGCCCTGGGCCGGACCTGCAGCCTGTGGAGAGGAACCCATGCAGGAGCAGAGGGTCTGGGGGGAGCTGCCGCCCACCTGTGGGGGACCTGTTCTGGAGCAGTTTGCTCCTGATGGATGGACTCCATGGTATGGAGCCATGTTGGAGCAGTTCTTGAAGAGCTGCTGCCTGTGGGCAGCTCTCTCAGGATCAGTTTGGGAAGAACGGCATCCGCACGTGGAGCAGGGGCAGAGAGGAGCAGTGGAGACAAAGTATTATGGACTGACCGCGGTCCCCATTCCACATTCTTTTGGTGCTGCTGAGGGTGGGGGTGGGGGAAACATAGAAGAGTGTGGATGGGGGAAGATTTTTTTTTATTATTATTATTATTTTTTACTTCTCACTGCTCTAGCTTGTTAGTAATAAGCAATAAATTATATTAATCTTCTTACGCTTAATCTGTTTTGCCCATGACAATAACTGGTGGGTGATCTTCCTATCCTTATCTCATTCCTTAACCTCTTTTCATCGCATTTGCTCTTCCTTTTCCTTTGAGGAGAGAGTGGGAGAGTGTTGTGGCAGAGCTCAGCTGCCCAGCCGGATAAAACCACCACAGTAGAAAAGGGTTTCTGTGTAGAACAGAAGGGCTGAATATTGGGGTGGAAAATCTGAGCGCCCTTATTTTCCCATGAACCTGATATCCTCTCTATTCTTATTTTCCAGGCATATGACTATATTATGTATGAAATGCTTCAGTTCTCCACCTATTCAAAGTAAATAAGTGTATCTCAACACAATGGAATTTTTTTTTCATAAAGATAAGAATAATACCACAAAGAGGACTTGTAATGGGTATGAAGTAAAATCATGCTATTCTGGTTTACTGGAGGGGTTTTTTTGCAGTACACAAAAGATTTTTCTACCAATTTTCTACAGATGCAGTGGGGAAAGATGTGATAAGCAAAAATGGACAAATAAGGAAGATGAAATTATAATGGTGTTTTTAAGAATGGATTATAGGCTTAGGTATCATCTCACCAACTCCCCAAACATAGAGGCAACCTTGATTCCTCCATAGAGTACTTTAGTACAGCCACAGGCAAAGACTTGAGACTATACTGTCCAGCTGGGAAATGTTAGCCCATCAGATGACAACTTTGAGAATAATTTAGATGTTTGCAGTGCACAACAAGCAAAATGTGAGTTCCCAAAAGGAAGAGTTAAAAGTATAGACAAGGAAATCTTGTGTAAAACTAGGGAGCAATACCATTTTAGGACAAGTGCAAGCACTACTGGAATGCAGTGCCCTTTGTGGTAGCTGAAATAGGAGAAAGTTTGGAGAAAATCCAGGAGAATGATTAAAAGATTTGAAAACATGCCTCCTTGAGGTTTTAAATCTGCTATCAAAGTGATAAAAGAGAAATTTAAGGTGGGGCATACATGCTTGCTTGTGTGGGTGAATGACTGTCTCTCACACTGGCAAACACTGACTGTATCTCCTGGCAAACAGAACTTTGATCAAGTGTTCTACAATACAGAAGACAAAAATGTAACAGAATCAATGGCTGGAAGCTGAAGCAAGACAAATTTAGAGTGATAGAATAAGGTTCCAATTTTTAACAGTTAAGATATTTAACTAGTGAGTACCTTGACAAAATTGTGATTGGTTATCTCTGCCAATTTCATTTTTTCTCAGCAAACTAATCTGCTGCAATTAATTCTAGTAAATCCTATAATCCTGGTTATTTATGAGGTCAGTTTAGATTGTCATAATAATAATTTCTGGCTTTGCTATCTGCAAACTTTTCTGCTACGTTGTTAGTTCTTTCATACAGACATTTTAATTCATCTCTTTTTTTCCTAACCCTCCATTTTCTGAACATAGCTTTTCCTTGTCCACTGGCCTCCATTCCCTGGGACCCTGTACTCCAAATTTCTGTTCACATGTATGCTGTATTTTTTTTTTTGTCTCAGAAGCTAACACAAGGAAATCAGTAAATTCAAGCTGTAACAGGTCAATAATTTTTTGTCTCTTTGGTCAATAATATTGCCTTCCCAAAGAAAAAAATGGTAACTTGTGTCAGAAAATATAGGTACTCCAAGTGCAAATAAACCAAGTAAAATTTAAGACAGGTTAGACAGAAGGTTTATGAACTACAGTCATATTGAAAGAACATTTGGACAGCATTTCTTCCTCTGCTCCCCTGTTCTCTGCCAAGTGATTGCAGATACCTGACTTATATACCGTTTCAGGAAAAAAAAAAAAAAACGTGAGGAAAAACAATCATTCCAACGTTAAGAAAGCCAGGTATCCATTGCCAAGAGGGATGGACTCCAGACAATGATATATTTATCAACAAGGCCAGGTGCCCATGCCTGGAAGGGATGGACTCATTATGTAGCTTGTTAACTGCCAGAATTTTAAGAAAGAACCAAGGAGTGACAATAGAGAAAGATGACTCTGTGTGTAACTTGTAGGAGGGGCAAACCCAGAATTAGATGTGAGGGTTGGAAACAGTCACAGACTTAGTTTTTATTGGAAAGAAATGTTCATTTAGCTAGAATAAAATTCTTAAGCTGACCCCTCAAATCTTAATAGTTTTACCACCTTGCTTTGTGTTAGTTTATTTAAATATCAAGAGTCCTAAAGTACATGCAAATGAGTAGAAGTATTGTTTGAGCGTGCAAAGCTTTTTTAACGCTTATTTTGTGAAGCACCTTATTTTTTCAGGAGGGTTGTATCTCTGGTATGTCTGTCTCCAGTGGTGTCCAATGAACTAGGTTTTTTGTTTGTTTTTCATTTAGCACTCCTGGTCTGGTCTGTTTTCAAATAGAAGAGAAACCTTTACTACAGCAGAAATGCTGGTGTGATGTTTTCCGAACAGTAAAGAACAGATCAAAGTGCAAATTAGGTCTTCACTGTGTCAGGGGCAATGGTATCAGTGAAACAAAACTATCCCATAGCCTTAGGTATGACTGTGTTAAATGAATCTGTATGCACACAAGAAGAGTCTTTCTGAAACACGAAGATGCCCAAGAGAGAGACTCTGGAAAGGTTTTAAAGACATTTAATAGTTTAAGACATTATTTGTTCAATAACGAAAGAAAAAGGTTTCAAGAGCGATCAGATTTTCATGGACAAAACAGCAAAGCTTTTGTACTGAGGGGAGAAAAGATCATAAGCTATGATTTTTGTACATGTCAGGAAGAAATGCAGAAAAAGTGAATGATAACTGGTGAAGGAAGTGAAGAGAAAGAGCTGCTCATTCTATCTCATCTATTTTGTATGCTTTTATATTCCGTTTTCTCTAAGTGTGATTCCTAGTTTTTTCTTGTTCTCTCTCTTAAATTGGTTCATTCTTTCTTTTTGCTCTCCTTAAAAAAAGTCTGTTGTCAAATCCCTGAATATCCCTGATCAGTGCTTTTTCTGTCTCACTGGACCACCTATACAACTCTCAGCATTGTACCACATTTCCAAAACTTTTTGCAAGTGTATCCCCATTTTGGTCACGTCTGCATTTACAAGACTGCTGTAGTTTCCCTGAAGTCCACTGCAAGCATTTCACTGGTTGTGTAGAAGCTGGTGCAAACTGATTTCAAGCACGAATATCCATGCTCTGGAGGTACCTGCCACCACGTAAAAATAAATAACTTTTTCCCCAAGTAGCATTTACTGAAATCCTCAAAAGGTTATGAATAATAAATCTACCCTAAGAATAACCACCCTAGTAACCACGTTGTGGTGGTGTGGCCAAAAGCTGATCATGCACTGAGAAGAGTGCCTTGAGTTAAGTAAGTGTTTATTGGGGAACTCCAAGAATTATAGGAGTGCCAATACAAAGGGGAAGGTACTAATCTCTAAGGGCTCTCACAATTTCACTAATTCTTCCACCTTAATACACTTTTCTTTTTTTTTTTTTTTAATGAAAATGAGGGGACAAGGCTACAAAACTCTACCAGTTTTGAATGAGACAAGATAACCTCTATCTATTCATCTACAATGCTAGGATATGCAGTTGGACAAAAATAGTGTCACTAACTTATTCATGCCAGTTATAAGTGTGAAAATACCCCCCTATCCCTAATCAGAACAATGCTTCTCCTCCTCAAAAAAAAAAACAAAAAACAAAAAACAAACAAAAACAAACAAACAAAAAAAACCCATACATGTAACTAGTAACGCTTGCTTGCTTATTTATGTTTTTATTTATTTTTCCCAGATTTTGTTCTTCATGGGACTTGGTTTAAGACAAATAGTTGAACTGAATCTCAGCTGGCCTGGGTTTGCTGTACACACTACTAAATTTTTTTCATATAAACAAATGCGTTTTACATGTTGACATCCATGGACACGTTCCAGTCCATGGGTGATGGACTGGAACGTGTATTTTCACTTTTGACAGGGATTGGGATAATTGGGATAAAGGCATAAAGCTTTGTTGGCTTTGCAAAAAAAACCTGAGTGTCGGTCTCTTAAGCATCATGGAGTTTTCATAGGAAAGATTTTTATTAGGAAATGTCAAAGCAAATATCTAAGCATGGGATGGCTCAAGGCTGCCTGTCATACACACAGTATTGATGGATTCTTGGCTGTGTCTTTTGTTAAGTAAATGAGAATACTGGCTTCATGAATTGTGGTTACATATCTAAATGCAAGAGCTACCCACGCAAAACCTGTGTTGGAACTTTTCAAGCTGACATGGTCGATAGAAGTGAGAAGTTCTGATTCAAAATAAAGAATCAGGACATCTGTTTCAAGTTTCATGCTTTTGGGAGGATATGATGGAGGGGGAACATATTACTTTAATGTGACAAATACTGATCAAATTATTTCAAGCTTTACTTTGATGATAAAGATGTAAAGTATAGATACTCTAACATTTGCACTTTTCTAGAAACTAACCCTTTCTTTTACATTGAGGTTAACATTCCCTGAAATGATTCAGGCTTAGAATGTGGAGACCAGGAATAAAATGCAATAGATCTTTCCAAAAGTTTATATGAGGAAGAAGTACTTACACAGTTATGTATAAAACTGACTTCTTGGTGGTGATACGAAGAAAAAAAAAATAAAGCTGAGTACCAGCATGAATGCTGATGCAACTTCTTAATTGTGCCTGAGTTTTTGAAGACAGAAGTATATTTGTTAAGCCTGCACTCTCTTTGAGTAATATTTAGGTATATATATCAATCAGTATCTTGATCTTACAAAACTTGAGAGTTAATTTTTAAAGAAGATACATTGAGAGAAACAAAGAAACACCAATTTTATGTATCAAAAGACAAATCATTGAATGAGGCACTGGAATAATTGAAAATAACATTTCTGTTTTAGTATATTTAGAGTTAAAAAGTGAAATCTTACCTTCCTTTCTCTCTGTACTCAGTTTAAACTCTATGTAATTTGATAAATATCAGTCTCCAGCAAAAGCTATAGAAAAGTGGCATGAGTAATCTCACATTTTTGTCTAGCATTTCATTTGTCATCCAGGTAAATTTAATTAAAGACAAACAAATTCTGGCAGAAAAATAAGTTGTATAAATATCTCCAACTTTGGAAATGTTTTGAGGGGTTATAATAAGTCTTGATTTTCCTAAAGTAAATTTTGTTACATATTTTCTCTCTCCTTTTCTAATCCCAGATTTGATTGGGGATTTTGCTCTGCCTATTGTGTGTACTTAAACTAGAGATGATGCTGGCTTGGCACTGGAAACAAAGCTCATTTTTAAAAAGACTTTACTTTTTTGTTTTAGTCGCATTGTACAAAAAGTTCTGAAGGTGAGCTGAAAGTGTGTGTCTGTATAGTTGCAAAGGATACACAAACACTGAGCTAGTTCAGACCTAGAATGATGACTTGCTAAACTGCTATAATTTGACTGCATTTAATTTTGTGCCATTAGTGTTGAACTAACATCAGCTGTGATGGGTGTTGGTATCCTACACCTTATGAACTAAACTTGCACAAAATCATTTCATGAGCCCTAAAACATAATAGAATGTGTTTTTACACATTATTATGGATGTGCTACCCTAACTCCCCAGATGTGAATTAGGGCTGCAATTAACAAATTGCATGCAATTTAGCAATGGGTGCTGAATGTACTTCTATTTCCTTCGGCAGTGGTATGGTATTTACTGAGCATGTGTTGGAGTTGACTCTGGGTGGGGCAGAGCAATTAAAATTGTGGTAGCTTGTCTGATCTTTTCCTCCCTTGAGATTCCTCTGAAAGTATTAAAAATAAACAAACTGTAATATCAGTTCAGAATGGTCCACGGATCTTGTCATCCAGTCCCTTATTGAGGGAACTTTTCTTGGGAAGAGTCATTGACATGTCAGGAGTTTTTAAATTGCCCCCTCAAATCTGCATTACATCTGTAGAAGAGCTTTCAACAATCTGGGTTTACTGTGATAAAAATCCTCCAGCAGGTAGCTGTCTGTCATGAAGAAACTTTGCACTAAAGTTGTACAGTTGTAATTTATAAAGTAGGTAAGGAATTAAGTACACTTCAAGCTGAAGCCTTTAAATAATAAATGTCAAAATTCCATTTCCAATATTAATAGTTTATTGAGAGCTTTATGTTTTAAGATTACATTTATTTAGTTTTGGTCTGCTGCATTACTTTCGCAACTCCCACACTTATGCAAATCTTATCCATGGGATGCAAAATACAGCTGTCATACATATGTTACCCATTGTTCCTGATCTACTTCTGTGTTAAATGCATTAGCTAAACAATAGGACAAGCTTTAGTATAATGATGTTAATCAAGTTATAATATCAAAGTACAAAATGAAATGTGACATTGTACAATGGTGTTTGATTTGAAATATGTCCAAATTGGTATTGCATTATACTTTTTTAATTTTTATTATTTTTTTTTAAAGGAGTTTAAATAGGCAGAAAGTCCCTTTTCTAAAAGATAATGTCAAAAACAGAAAAGTATTTTAGCTATATTTTATCTATGGGAATAATAATGTAAGATGCTTTTACACAAAGCAAAATGCGCCCTCAGCAAAAGGCTGCTACTGTGATGAGGCATCACTTAACATTAAACTTCTCAAATCAAGAGTTAAATAGGATTTAAGTGAGGCACAGTTTTTCAGTGAACAGATTTTCATTCACTTAGCAAAATCTTTGGATTCTTTCACCTTCTCATAACAAAAACGAAGGGCATATGTGTTGCAAATAAAAGTCAAGTCATCACACTCAACAGCTAGTATCTGTCTGTTAGTAATTTCACGGGCAATAACTACAGCTGCCTGGACTCAACACTGAAGACAAAGATTTGAGAAAGAAAGAGCCTTCAGTGTCACCTTCAAGAAAATGTAAGTATTACATTATGTGGCACACTGAACCTTTAGACCTTGTTGAAGTTTCCCTTTCCATAATGGCTAGAAAGGAGTTTATTTTTACAGTTTGAAAAACAGTCTCCTTGCTTTTTGAGAAAATTGAGAGGAGGGAAGTAAAAAGTAGTATATATTAGCATAATAGAATAAATATATAGAATAATAACAATGTAGAATACTCCATCTGTGTTTGTTCATACCTGTTCAGTAAAGATTGCCTTGAAGAAAGAGCACGGCTGACTAAGCAGGACTTCCAGATTCAGGTGGCTCTAGTTCTTTCACTTATAATTAATAAGGATGAAAACCCATGAGGTATTCATCGTCAATGAGGTATTGCCCACCAAACTAAAAGCTGATCTTTGCATTAATGCTCTGTCTATTTCCTACTGAGACTGCATTTTGTGTGTGGCTTAGAGAAAGGAAATAAAAAAGATTTTTCCTCTAAAATGCAACAAGGAAGTATATGTAATGTACAAATGTAATGTACAACATAATTACAACAAATGTTATGATTTTGTTTTTGAAGACACTGAGAACTGAGGTATTACCATTAATATACCATTGATAATGGTATTACCATTCAGAAAGCATTCCCTTCGTTTTATTTTTTTTTCTTCCAAATTAGTATAAAATAAATGTATTCTATCTGTACACATAAGCAAGATATATTAGTTTTTTAATGCAAGTCATCCTATGTCAATTAATCATCTTTTACTAGAGAAATAAATACTCTAATTTTCAGGATTATACAGCATATCAGTTGGTTAGACTTTTAAGTGACAGTTTATTTGGACTGTTAGTAGGCTCTCTACAAAGAAATGATATGGTAATTGTTAATTTATGATGAGAACTATTATTTCATGATCAATATTTGTTCCCTTGAAGCATTAACATTTTAAGATTCAACAGAAATCCAATTGCCATCAAGTTTTTGTGACCATGTACACGAGCTGTGAAAGAATGCTTATTAAAAAGGACTACGGCTGTTTCTTTTAGAGAGAAACACTGCGCATTGCCTTGAGACCTGATTAGCAATTTCCTTTAGAATTCTAAAGTTTGTGACGTCTTTGAGCCTATAAAGTCCTAACTTTGGTGGGACCTACAGAAAGATACCACAGGGGGAAAAAAATGGCATTTTAGGCTGGAAAGGTTTGACTTAAAAAAAAAAAAAAAAAAAAGTGAAGCTATTAATTCTGCAAGCTTTCACCTTTACCGTCTGTGCGAAGCACAACATAGATAATAACTTCACAGATCTACTTTAAACGACAATTCATTCATAGAGAGTGTCTGAGATTCTTGAAGAAAAATATAAAAATGCCGTATACTGCCTGATTTATTAATTTAAGTCATTTCTAAGTGCTGCACGAACCTTTCAGTGTGCTCCCTAAATCAAGTTACTTTATTCTATGAACACCAATAGAATTTGCAGTGCTATTTCAAACAGGAGTGGGATTTCCCAGCTGGCAGATGGTCCACTGCATTTGGAAACTAATGAGCAGAGCAATATGAAACAAATCTTTCACACAGCTGAATGCTGTCATTTAAAAAGTCCTGCTTATCAACAACATTAGATATCTAATATTCAAGTCTCTTGGATGTTGGGCTTTTGAAATACCTTAAAGGAATAAGTGAAATACTAATTTTTATTGAAAAGAATGGCCTCTACTGATCTATGTGCCTCAGGCCAAATCTGATTCTTAGTTATACCTGAAGAATGTTATTCAAGTCAATGGGATAATAAGGACGTAGATGAGAGACCAGCCAGATAATGTTTTAAGTAACCAAAGGCCAAGTGAGATGTACTTTAAAAAGAATTTTAAACCAAACAGCCTTTTCTTCAACTAAAAAGTATATTTTCTTTCACTTTTTGATCACTTTTATCATAAACAAACAGTTTTTTCTTTGCTAAGTAAGCAGAAAAGTGATTCTTGTTGGACAAAAATGCAATGGCTGGAATTTTAAGTGAAAATAATGTAAGTGATTTCATTCTACTTAACACAAGTAAATTTGCTTATGGAATTTCAGAGGACATTGAACAAATACAGAAGTTAGTCAGAGAAAATGAATATGATAAAAGGAATAGTCAAACAAAGCACAAGTCAAATTATTGTCTCATTCTTGCCCTGGATAGATATGAGGAATTTAGACTTGATTAATAAGATAGAAATGTTGTGATGTTAGCTTGAGTCCTGCAGATATTTCTCACTTTCTACTTTGTCAGTAACTTTATTTTCAGGTGACAAGACATTGTGTTGGAAAATTCCCAACAAGCTCTAGATGCATATTTATTCTGAGATCAGATGTCTTAACTCTAATGAACTGTTGCAAAACCTTGCTACTTCAGGAAACTGCCACTATATTCTGGAGGTTAAATAAGGAATTGGAATCAGCAGAAAGATAATCTTGGGTCTTAACCTTTCTGACTTCCCATATAATTTTATAGCAGCTATTTTTTTGTTTTTGTTTTTGTTTTGAGGGAAAGGAGCTGGAAAGGAGTCAGTCTTTATAAAGCTCTAAACCTGGACCAATTTTAATCTGTTTGTCATGAAAATGTAATTTTTAACATTTTATCTTTGTTTACACAATGTTATGTCATATAGACATATTACAAATTCAATGAGGAATATTTGTTTGGTTTTGGAAAACTAGCACTCTTCACCAAAATAAATACAGTACTTTCCACATCTAGAGTACTAAACTTGGCAGACTGGTCCCTTGACAGTTCAGAAAATAGTGATAGTCCTTTAAATAAGCTACTTTGTTCTGTTAGAACATTAGTGATTCTTATGCTGTCCTTCACCTATTGCAGTGCTCTGTAGTATAGTGCATGCTCCCTCTAAATATATATAAATAAAAGGAGGCATGGTGGTAGAAAGGAATTGTATTGCTGTGCTTTTTCTTAGTCTCCAGCTTATCCATGTACTCCATGCACTTTGCTCATAATAGATCATGCCTTTGTCATTATTGCTGTTTTGTGGTTTTCGTTTGTTCTTTGTTGTTGTTGCTGTTAAGTTTTTTTTTTTTTTTGTTTGTTTTTTTGTTCAATTTCAGGAGCTATATATGAAATGACTTAGTAAATTACCCTGTTTTCTTGGATAGATCTGATTCACAAGAATTAAACCACATCCAGCTGAGATCTGAATATGAATCAACATATTCCAATATTTCTGCCACATGGCATATGAACTTGTATCCCTATTTCTCTAGAAAATTGAAAATCACAAGAAAAGCTGCTTTCTAAAATACATATATCCATAAACAGTTTTCTGGTTTAGACAAAATTTTGCTTGTAAGCCCCTCCATAAGAAAAAAAGATGTTTTTAATTAAGAGTTTTTCTAAATTAGTTTCTGAAGGGTAGTTAATGTTATACATGTAATAAAGTATGATATTTTTTTTTAGTTGAGACAGTGATTTATTAATTTCAGCGTTAAGCTCCTGTGCTATTCCTACTGAGCAGGAAATTTTCTCAGCTTTATGACATTTTATCAGGAGCTAGGGTTTGAACTCAGAGCTCCCTGGTGAATGCCCTGTTTTTCTAGCAGGCTGTAGGACTGGACTGTTTCAAAGGCCATTGTTAAGACGAATTTTTAAAAAATATTAAGTCTGTGTTTTATGTCCCTGCTGTTGAACCAGTTGTACAGATAACCATATATAAAAAAAAAAAAAAAAAAGTGAAGCTTTCTGTGTTATGTAAATGCATTAGTGGTTATGAGGGTATATGCATCAAGGAAAATTGAGGTTTTCTCTGCTGCTGGTGGGTGTTGTACTTGTCTCAGAAAAAGCATTATTTTATTTTCCAAATACCAGAGTTCTAGTTTTGTATGTAAAATCCCGATTAGTTTCTTAAAAAAAAATAATAAAAATCTGGCTCTTACATATATGTTTCACAATCTGGGTTCAATTTCTCAATAGTTTTATTCTTTCATCAATATTTGGAATGGAGTTTCAATAAACATCTTCCATGTCATACATATGCAGAACTGCTGTTGTTGATAGGCAGATCCCTCTTCCCCTCCCCTTGAACTCTTTTCCTTGTCTATCTATGTATCACATACAATAGTTCTAGGGTACCTTCTCAAAGACTAAAGAGTTTAAAGTTAAAAGAAAAAGTTAAAAAGACAAAGAAGAATCAGACAGTAGACTAAGAAATCTTGAAGAGCAATGAGATCATCTACTTCAGTTCTTATTTGAGATATTTGAGACACCACATCAGGCAAACTGATACAAACATCCAGTCCTATGTTTTCTAATTTTACACAAACACACACGCACAGGAAAAAAAAAAAAAAAAAATCAAAAGTGATGATTTCCAGAAAGCAGGGTTCTAGAGAACTTTGTGGAATGTGAAGCCTTGTTCAGAGTGTCAAAGTATTCTTGGCTTTTTTTTATTATTATTATTTTATTTTTATTTTTTGACAAGATCATCTCAGTCTAGTAGTTCGTGCTTTTGGAGCAGGAAGAACTGCAACCTGTTTGAGGCTTGCTGGATCTGTGCTTAGCTACAATCTAGAATATACTAACACAGATAAAAGAGTGCTCATACTATCATTGTAGCAGTATGAAGAGATCCTTTGCTCTTCTGTATGAAGAGCAAGAAAGTTAGTTTTTATAGTGACTGAGGTTCTCAGAGGTCCTTTTCATTCAAATGTGTGGTCTGGAAAAATAAATCACACAAGTGGGGCATCTAAAGCCCCCAAATTTAATTGTAAGATGGAGAGAGGGAATTGTGATGAGATCCAGCAAAGCATGACTAAGGAAACAAGGAGTAAGGTCATTAAGGTCTGAAAGGATCAAAGTATTAAAAGTCTTTTGCATGAGATATGTAGTCTTGTAATTGATGTGATTTTTAACACAATGATCAAATCTTTCAGTGCTGAGAAAATATATTCTGATTCAATCCAGTGATAAAACTCACTGTTATATTCTGGAAACTTCAGGACTTCTACAACAATTGCTGTATCAACAGAGGCTTCAAGTGCAACAGTGCACTAGTTCCATCTCCCATATACGAGTAATGATGTGCAAACCTTTGTATAATTGAGCTACAAAAATGGAAGAGTGGCTTAAACAAATTAACAGAAAAGTCTGTTAGAGAAGATATATCTCTACTCATTTCAGCTAGCTCAGTCAGAAGAATTTGTCTCTGTGTTTTCCTTACTATGTTCCTAAACTGAAACTCAAAATTCTCATTAGGAGAAGGAAATCGAAACAGAGACACAACAGCAGAAATTATTCCAGTTATTTTGTGCTGCTCACTCTATAAAAAGTAACACAGTGGAGCTAGGGAAAATTCAAGCTTTCTCAAATTTTAGGGGGAAAAGATATAGGGTGAGCATAAAAGTAGAGGAAATTAGCTTGAAAGGTAGCTGGATAGATAATGGCGTTATTGAGCACTATAGCGATATGACTCTTGTTTCTCTGCCTCTGTATTTTCTTGACAGTCAGCCCAGTTTATTAGAGAACAGTGTAAAGTATACTGCTGCAAGTGAATAAGACAATTTAGGAATTCACAGCCATTGCTAGCCTTAATGCATTTTGCCTTGGTAAAAAGGCTGAAAATATAGTGTGGAGATATGCAATGTGATAAACTGTTCTATGCTAAATATGTTTTACAAGGCAGCCACATAAAGCCAGCACTTGATGCAATACTTTGAGTAAACACTATTATTACTACCTGTTATGCTCAATTTTGTGTATTCAAGCAGCCCAGGGACCTCATGGTCTAAATTGGGGGGTAGGTGAGTGGAAGGGAACAGGCAAAAGGAATTATTGTCTTTCCTCTATGGATAGGTAATTTTGGCAGGCTGAAAGTAGGTGCTTTGGTGCCAAAGCATAAAATAAAATCAGATTACCATGTAACTTCTCTAAAATAATGCCCACTTTTACTTCCAGTGAAACATCATCTTTGAATCACATGGCTATTATTAGATGGTGCCACTGTCAGTATTTGTGTGACAGGCACTGAATGCTTGATGAAGTTATGGGTACCTAAGGCTGCTTTCACTATGTATAAATTCAATCTAAGTATTTATTCAATCTGAAACACACTTCTGAGATTAAGTTTTTCTTTATGACATGTTTGTCTCTATACTTACTAAAAATCCATATCCCTAGCACATTTCCAAAATGCTTGTAGAATGAGCAAAAGCCTATTCTATCACAGACTTTTACTAGGGAAACCATTCTGAGAGTGGGTTGGTGAACAGATTTGGTATCAAAACAAGAAGGGTACATAGTTTACACAGACTGGAATACACCACTGGAATACTTCAGAAAGCATCCTGACTTATTTGTTTGGTCAGATTTCTGGGTTTATTCATGTGTATTTCCTACTCACTAAGTCAGCAAGATTGCATGAAGAGAACTTACACAGAGAGAAGGTAATATAGACACCCTAGATGACATTGACTGATTTGTGAATGGATTATTTCATTTCAATATTGTGAAGAATATTTGACAAAAGGGACAGAGAAGAGGAGACAGGATACATAACATTTATGGTATTCTTTTAATGAAGAATCTATTTTTTGATTTGTTGAAACCAATAAATAAATAAATAAATAAATAAATAAATAAAACCAAATATAAAATATAGCTACGTTGTTTTCTATTAGCTCTTTTAATCTAGTGTCAGAGCTGAATGTCAGAGTGACTATTTCACAGAAGAACCAAGGAGACAATGACAAAGTTTATCAAGCAGCCTTTTTATAATTTGGACAGCAGATAGGACTATTGACGGCAGTAAAGTCATAGAACTCCCTGAGGCCTTCAGAAGGAAATGTAGTGGAGTGAGCAAGCTAGGAAAGGGATATTTGCAGCAGAGAAATAATTACTACATAGCTATTAAATGTTACAGTGAAGGCCATGGGATAAACTAAACACTGCCATCTTCAGCACAGGGCTCACTGGCTATATCATCATGAGAATTGCATCTGGATAGGGTTTATTGTATGATCAGTCTTGGAGAAAAAATACAGAGAGATTTTTCTCTTGATAAGACTGCATAATAATGAATTGACCTACATGTCAGTAAGGTGAGTGAGCTCTACCTAAGTCATAGAATTTCACATCCAAGAGAGTTAAGAAGGAAAAAGAAAATACTACAAAAAATAGTATTAACCTATCATTAATTTTCAGAGGCATTATGAACTTGTGTTCCCTGTGAATGGGATGTTGTGCATTTCTCACCAGTGCTGTCCAATAGGTGGATGCTGACACACTGCAGTATTGCTCATTATTTTGTTTTCTACAGCTTAGAAGCCAGTGAAGAAATTTGTTGCTTGAGGAAATTTGAGTAAGTGTTGTTTCTGAAGATGACCATCAGGTTGTCAAGCTGAGATGCATACAAAATGAGCATGCAGAGAGAGTAAACTTAGTGAACTAAGAACAGAATTGCTTTCATAAGGAGAAAATATTTTTCAGTGAAGTACATATTTGGTTTCACTACTTCTGATGGTCAGTGAATACGTAATAGACACTTCAGTAGCAATTACTATTCCAGCAGGGCACAGTTGATCAACTTCAGGTTAATTCCCTCTTGCTGAAAGTGAAGCCATCTAGGGGTATAATTAACAAGAACTGGGGCAAATTTTATTATACCTCTGTGTGGGATTGGATATATTTAGCACATTATCGGAGAAGATCGGAAGCTACGGTTCAAATTCTCCAAGGCAGAAGGGGAAATTAAAAGTAATCTCCCCTAGAGAGACATTTTCTCTTTGAACTTTGCCTTCTATTTAGTTACTTTTTTTTTGGAACTTGAAGAATTAAGTTCAAATTTTATCTGTTTTAGTACATTTTAACTAGTATGTTATTCATCACAATAAAACTTTTTCTTCTTGAAAGTTAGTGGCTGGATGAAAGGGAGAGGAGAAACAGATTGTTGAAAAGAAAAAGTAAGTATGCCATTTTCAGTGTAAAAATAAGACACTGTCATTCTGGAGCCGTCCTGCAGTTTTGAAGTACTTGAATTGAAGTACTCAGGTTTAAATACTTGATGGAATCTTGACTTTTGAAATTTTCTGAAAGAAGTACTTATTTCTAGTTTAGTTGGTTCACAGCACCCCAACATTCTTGTTGCCTCTTTTTTTTTTTTTTTTTTTGTTTTTAACAAATATTCAATAGTTAAATGTTCCATATGTTTTATTTGAATGTTTAGAGGGGGAGATAAATTATGCCGTCTTACTCTGCCCAGTTTTGTGATTATGCTTATGATTTACTGCACTGGAAATAAGTGGACAATAAAGCAGATAAAAAAAAAAAATGTGGGAACAAGTGAAGGAAAAGGAAAAAAAAAAAAAAAAGAGGGAATTGTTTATCTTTTCACTGAAATAATTAAGGCTGTGAAATCACTTATTGCAACATTAATTTCAATCAAATTTCTTGAATGAAGGTGACATCTTTAAAACACTAAAAGGCTCCAGGAGTTTATTTCAGGTGCCAGTGACTGATCTTATTTACATTTTCAAAAACAAGAGTTCTAATTGACTGAATTATTAAATTGAAACACCCAGAGCAAACATTTCACTGAGGGCAGATCCATGTACTTTTTCTACTTCCAAGAACGCAGGCTGTATTTTTTAAAACCATACAGAAAGGAGAGAGAAAAGAGAGACTGAACTACTGAGCTTATATGTATATGAAAAACAAACACTAAAGCAAAAGTTGCTCTCAGACTGAATCATCTCTGGAAGAAATCAAGCATAAGCAGTGTCAAAGTGGGTTGCCACTGATTTAATGGAATTCCAGATACTGTGAATTTGTTGTTACAAGTCTAGGTAGGCCAATGGTGCTGAAATATTTGTGGATGAATAAGCTAGGTAAATGTGCATACCCATCTTGGGGCTGGTAAATAGACATTCTCATGTATTTATCAGAAAATAATGCTGCTTTTTCTCTTTGAGAAATCTTTATGAATGGACCAACATTGTCTTGAATTGTGTAATTTTGACTCACCAGAGGGCTGTGCAGCTATCCAGAGGGACCTTGACAGGTTTGAGGAATGAGCTGACAGGATCTTTATGAAGTTCAGCATGGAGAAGTGCAGAATCATGCATGTGGGAATGAGCAACTCCAGACACCAGTACATGCTGGAGACCACGCAGCTTAAAAGCAGCTTTGCGGAAAGGGATCTGGTGATCCTTATGGAATCATAGAATCATAGAATATCCCGAGTTGGAAGGGACCTATAAGGATCAGCAAGTCCAACTCCTGGCACTGAACAGGTCTACCCAAAATTTTAGACCATGTGACTAAGCACACAGTCCAATTGCTTCTTAAATTCAGACAGGCTTCATTCAGTGACTACTTCACTGGGGAACTTTTGTCTTCTGCGTAGCAGGAGACACTTGTGTTGTGGCACACTCGTGAGTCTGTCTCAGAGAGGGTAGGGCACACCTCCACCAGTCAATTTCCCTCTCTGACTCCCTTATGCTCCTGAGCCTACTCACCTCCTCCTGAAGCTCTGCTACATGACTGAGCAGCTCTTAAACCTGGGCACATCTCCCACAGGCATACCCACTGCTGCTGCTGTCGGATACCAACAGAAGACTCGGGCACACCCTGCAGCCCAAGACTTGGACAGAGGTGTGTTTCCCTGAGCCCTCTGTCTGAGTAGCCACATTGGTGACTATGGCTGGAGAGGCTGCAAGAGATGCAGAGGCCATGTTTTTTTCTGTCTGGTGGATACCATCGCCAGGTTTCTCGCAAGCAGGTTTCAAGTTTTGATGGGAAAGATAGCTGCAAAAGAGTGGCAAGGGGCCCTCCCTGCTTGCCCTGCCTGCGTGAACTGCTGTGCAAACTGCCACGCCATGCCCTTCTGACACGCCATGCCCTGTTTGCCCATCCTGTTCCTGGTCACTCGTGCTCCCTGCCTTTGAGTGGCCAGGGAGGGGGCACTGCTGGCTACGCCTACGCCTCATCAGCCTCCCTCGTGAGGGCTCCCATGTCCTGGCGGCTCCCTCGGCTGCTTTGAGTGGCCTCGATGCTGAAAAAAAGCCCTTCCTGTCTTGATTCCCTGCTCCGCTGCAGAACACATCTGCCCCAGAGCCGATCGCCTTGGCAAGTTGACACCAAGTTAAACACGAATCAGCAATGTGCCCTTGCTAGTAAGAAGGCTAGTGGTATTCTTGGCTGTATTAGGTGAAGTATCACCAGCAGGTCAAGAGTGGTGATTCTTCCCCTCTACTCCTCATTGGTAAAGCCTCACCTGGAGTGCTGTGTCCAGTTCTGGGCCTCCCAGTACAAGAGAGCCTTGGACATACTGGAAAAAGTCCTTTGGAGGACTACCAAGATGATGAAGGGACTGGAACATCTCTCCTGTGAGAAAAAATAGAGAGCTGAGACTCTCTCTGTTCAGTGTGGAGAAGAGAAGGCTGATGGGGGATCTCATCAACATATGTACATAACTGAAGAGAGGGTGAAAAGATGATGGAGCAAGTCTCTTTTCAGTGGTGCCCAGTGCCAGGACAAGAGGCAATGGGCACAAACTGGAATATGAGGGATTCTGTCTAAACACCAGCAAGCATTTCTTTACTGTGTGAATGATGGAGCATTGACACAGGTTGCACAGAAAAGCTGTGGAGTCTCCTCCTTGGAGATCTTCAAAAACCATCCAGAAATGGTCCTGGACAACCTGCTGTAGGTGGCCGTGCTTGAACAGGAGGTTGGACCAGATGACCTCCAGAGGTACCTTTCAACCTCAACTATTCTCTGATTCTGTAATGAGCACTGAATACTGGCTGACTGCTGTGAAAATGTTCTCTGGCTTGTTTGCTGTTCTTTATTAGCTACTAAGTATTTAAACCTCCAGCTGTTTTAATACAGCATTTAGGACAGGTAGGTTTCCTGATTAAGTGAGATAAATAGTGCAATTTAGACCCCCTCTGTCCTAGAGGTGGTGTACACGAATCATTGTGTGGTTAAATACATCTCTGTGAAGAAAACTAGCACAAATTTTATGCACTGTTTAAATTCAAATTGTAAAAGAAAAATGCACAAATGACCTCTAGGCATCAAACTGTCCTGGTACAGAACTGGCTGTCCTGTACTGTGGAATGCTGGACAGGTTCTTTTTGCCTATGTTTGTTAAAATAATCACCAAAACCAAAGAGATCACAAATTAAGAATTCATTCAAATAATGTCCTCCCTCAGGATTTCAGCTCTATTTCTAACACTGACTGTTAGCAGAGGTCTGCTGTATGACAAGTTAATTGTGTCATCCTCAGCTAACAATAGTCTGATGTCCTAACGGCAAAAGATATCACTGCATCCAGTACATACTTCAGTACATTTACAATGTGAGTAATCTTTTTCAAGTCATCATTGTGTTGAGTTGCAGAGGTAGTCAAAACAGTAAAAATTGTTTCTGTAACTTGCAGTCAAAAAAATAAACAGTACTCAAGGTTGCAGGATGAAATCTTGAATTATGTTATCCCCAGCATTCTTCTGGGAAGAAAACATAGCATTGTTGAAAAACTTGCCTGAAGAGACAAGACTTGATAGTTTCCTGCCTGCTGACAGCACACAATGATGTGTGAACCACAGTGCTTGTAGGGGCAACCTCACTCATGCAATTTTCCAGTTTGGCCTTTCCACTGCCATTTAACACTATTGTTTAATTCCATATTTCCTGAGGTGTGAGGTAAAATTTATTGTTTCTCATTACCACATGCTGTTCCTTCCTTCCCCCTCTAGAGTTATGAAAAATTACCTTTCGGGGCTGCAAATAAACATCTATAACTAAATTTCTTGACCTAGACACCCTCAATGTTAAGGTCACAAACCTTTCCAATTTTAGTCTCATGTAACCTCCACACAGGTATTTCACAGCTTTCAACTTATCGTCAGGCATCAAGTAACCATGTATGCCATGTATGCCATGGGTTGCCTGACAGCTAATGAGCACTCAAGATTAATTATCATTGGCTTGAATTTCCCCTGTTCCTTATCTCCTTTAAAAATCCAATTTAGCTACAGCAGTCATTCTGAAATGAGTATGCCTACTGCTGAGCTTAAAAGACTAGGTAGATTGAAAAAAAAAAAAAAAAAAAAAAAAAAAAAGAACCACAACAACAACAAACACAGAATTAAAACACCATAAGGTTTTCCCATAGATATCACAGACTTGAAGTTATTTTAGATGCTGAGGCCTTAAAACCTTAAAGATCTTCAAGTCTGGGCTAAAAAGAAAATGTATACATGTGTTTTCATTTGAACACAAGCTGCTGCTGCATCTTTGATTTATCTTTGAAACAGATGTGTTTTGAGATGAAGTTAAACTTCAAAGGAGAAAGTAAATGCTCAATAGAAAATACTTTTCTTATTGAGGGTAGAGCCTGAAAGTGTAAATTTTGCTCTGAAAAGATAAAATTTTATTCTAAATGTTCCATTTAGAAGTTCAGAAATGGTTTGGAATTTTAACTTTGAAAAGTACAGAAAATACAGTACAGTTGCGAGCCTCACCAGCATTTCTTCTACTGGCCAAGTTCACAGTGTGAGGTCAAAACATATAATATCTAGCTGATGTGATAATTAACATATCTTTGTACTTGAAATGCTTAATATCCTATCTGTAAAGTTGTTTAACCAGTTTAACTTCCTTTCCGCTACAAAGAGACCAGAAAGTCTGAAACTTCTCTCTTGTTCTTCAACCCAAACTCTTAACATCCACGCTCAAATTTCTGATGTTTTTGCATTTGCAACTAAACACTGTCCTGATACATGTCCAGATAGTTGGCTACCATGCTAAAGCTTCATATCTTCAGTTAAACTCTAGTTTAGCTCCCACAGTTTTCACCTCCTCCTCATCATGTGCAAAACATTTCCTCTCACCTTTCAGCTTTGCCCAACTACTTTCTACCTGCAGATTTGCTTGTGCTCCTTTCTGCTGTTTTACTCTCTCATTTGTGCAAATTGCAAGTTTCTCTTCTTTTCCCTTCCCTTATACTTCCTCAGCTTCACAGCCAATTTCTCCTATGCTCAGCCTTGCATTAGGACCTCCCATTTTGTTCTGTTCTGTCAAATTACTTTCCAGTCTTTCTACTGATGGAAAACATATTTACCCAGAAGCTGGTTTTACCAATAATCGGCTGTATTATTATATATACAAAGGAAATCTGCCTTCTTCCTAAATTGTGGTTTCCAGACACACATCCTGTTGCCTATTAATAAGATCAATATCTTGTGTGAGCAACGAGCAGGGTCAGGGCTATGGATGTCAATGCTCAGTTCCATTTTAACTTTCTAAAGCTGTTAGCTACATATTATGATCCAGCTTCATGATCACACAAACTGATGGACACAGAGAATGCTTGATTTTTTTTTTTTTTTTCTGTGTGAAAAGTCAGCAAGAAGAGATTTATAACCATGAACTTAAAAATATCAGCTTCCTAATCCCTTTGGGGATAGAGAAATATTATGTCTACGTAATATTTGGAAAGACTGATCTTGAGTTATTCAAGGTCAAGATGGAACATGTATTAGGGAAGTGATTGTATGTTTTATCTTTAACTTCACATAGTATTTTTAGTACATTTCCTTCTTTTGTATCCTCACTATGAAGACAACAGTGGTAGTGATACAGAAGATAAAAAACTATCAGGCATTGAGGTTTAACCACTTTGTCATTTAGGACTACTCTCAAGGACTTTGTATAAATGAGTTTTGAAGTGAATTTGACCACCTTTCTTTTAGTCTGAAAGAGTGGAAAAAAGCAGGAATAGGAAGATTTTAGCTATTTTAGCTAAAACTACCTATTACTATATTCATTTGTGGCATACATATTATAAACATAAAACTATACAAACCTAAATAATACTGTATACTGTTATAGTTTATTGTATGTATAAATATGTTATTAATCTCCACCATTTAAATAGTTCACCTATTTAATAATATAGCTGTAAATACTGAAAATAAATTGGATTGCTACTTTATATAAAGCTACACATTTTTGTCTTAATTATGAATAAACTAACCTGGGCTAAAATAGCTGTCAGAAAAGAAATGAGTTTGCTGTAAGCTATACGTATAATTTGAGTTTACAGCATACTGAATGGTCATGGAATTCTTTTGCCGCCTATCACATCTGCTGTGAGTCGCTGCACCCTCATTTATTTAATGCAAAAGAAAACAACAATAACAACAATGAAAAACACAAAACAACCAACAAACTCTTTCCCCCAACAAACAAACAAACAAACAAACAACCAACAACAACAAAAAACACAAAACACTAACTTCTAGATAATTCAGAAAATCTGTTTTTCTGTTGCTGGTTTCATCATCCCTCCTGTTTCTGCTTCCCATGTCTGAATGACTCCTTATTTCTAAAGGCTTTTGGAGTGGCTTGAATAGTATGAAAGATTTCACTTGCAGGATAAATACTTTAAGAGAATTATTGTTACTACTATCTCTCATTATTCTAATAAGGTTTCTGAGCTTTCTGCATCTTCATAACTGCTTTCCATTGCTGTTATGCACAGTGATCTAGGAGCAAGGAAACAGTGCCATGTACCAAGACACAAAATTGTGTGTATTTATTCCATAATTAGTGTACAGTAATTGTAGCAGGTGGCAACACTGGCAAAATCGAGATGTTCTCTTGTTTCCCCTTCTTCTTCAACTCTTGCTTTTGTTCCATCAGCATGAATCTCCAGACTGCAATGTCAGTGGCAGGGAGGAGAAGCCTATTACTTAGCTATCTGTGGGGAGCCTTCACAAGGCTGAAGGTTGGTTTTGCATATGCGTATGGGATCCTCTCCAGAACTAAGCGGTATGATCAACTATTGCCTTGCAACCTGGATCTGATTCAGCAGTGTGGTGTAAATGCCTGAAGTAACTAGGAAAATAAAACTAACATTCACATTTTTAAGGAAAAGGTACAGCATTGAAGAGGCTTTCAGGGTAGGGCATAACTGCATTATCTGAGCGTTCCCTAGGCTCCCAGCCTTAGATGCTATCGCACTGGGGAAACTTGGTGTGCTAGCTCTAAGGAACAGCACGGAGCGGAGAGTGGAGTGGAGACACCATGGCTAGGCTCTGTAATCAGGTGGGGCCTCGATTGTTCTTGTGCACAAAGCTGAACTTTTTGCCACCCTAAGCCAAAGACCTGTCATGTTTTGACAAATGCTGTACCCTAGTGTACTTTTTGCTCATTATAATATCATTATAATACCAAAACACACCTCCATCCCAAAAGCTACCCGCCTCCAACGTGCGACCACCCCTCACTGAGCATGCGCTCTGAATTTCTCAGAGCCTATTACTTTAAACGGAGACAGGAAAACTTTACACCAATCATAACTAAGATATGCTTGACTAGAGCCACTCAAGCTCCACCTAAAAGATAGAAAATAATATAAATTGGCCCAAGAGAAAGGGGATGTTAGGGAAGATACCACCGTCAGGGGAGATACCATCCCGAGGACAACATCCTTAGGACCTCCTGACTCCTGGGATCAGTCGACGGGCTGAGCCTCTCTTCCTCCCCCATTGGGACGCCTTTGGGTGAGATCTGAATACTTTCTTATAAATCTCTATAGAGTCTTTGATCCTTTTAACACGTTTATTTCTAGGCTGCACACCTGTAACACCTGTAACAGCTGTAACATCTATAACATCTATAAACACCTGTAACATCTATAACATCTATAACACCTGTAACATCTGTAACACCTACAACACCTATAACACCTGTAACATCTGTAAGACCTATAACACCTGTGTATTTTATGCATACTAGCTTGCTTTTGCAGACAGTCACTATCGCCGGCAATCCAAAAGAACCTGATTATCTGTTGCTGTAATAAACCATACTTGATTGCATTGTGATAACTCTCATTAAGTGCAACGAGGGTGAGGGTGGTTATCCGTGATAGTTCAGTGTTCTGAATCTAACCAGACCCCCAGGTGGTTAATGCGTTTTTGGTGAATGTCTGAACGGACCCCCAGACCGTTAATGCGTTGATGGTGAATGTCTGACTGGACCCCCAGACGGTTAATGTGTTTTTGGTGAATGTCCGACTGGTTCAGTACCCTGAATCTGACCGGGCCCGTAATGGTTAATCAGCTACACCCCTTAACGTGACAAGCAGCCAGTTTTGTACATGCTTATTTCATTTGCTCATCCAGTTTCAGGCGCTGATGAACTCAGTGCAAGACTTTAAAAAGATGCCAGTGTGTCTTGATCACTATCTATTTAGATAGTGCTTGGCATATGTACTACACATGCTGGAAGGGGATTGCAATATCTGCTCCTAGCTCAACACATTTGCTTGTGAGAAGATAATCAAGCGATAGCTCCTTCACCAGCAGTTCTTTTTATGTGCATGGGCCCTGTTTCTTTCCCAAACTGAGGATGGATTTGTATGTATTGTCCTCGAAGCTCTTAGATTCCCACAGTATTGTTTTCAGCCTGGTATCTGTTCTCTGAATGGGTGGAAGGAGCAATGAAGGAATTATCCAAGCTGGAAGGGACCTATACACAGCTTCTGGTCTGGATCTTTTAACCAGTATTGGCTTCTTCCCACCGTAAGTCTCACATGTGGTCAGAGCAGCACAAAAGACACACGGAAAGGATACAGTCTCTAGACAGAAGAGTTTTTAGTCTAAACTAACAGAGGAAGACTAGACACACAATTTCACTGTGAGACTAGTAGACAGATCTGACTTCAGGTATCTTCAGTCTTCTGAATGAAGTTAATAGCATGAATCAAAGGATTATTTCAATTTAAACTGTCTTGTGCTAGTGTCTCACTGACCTGAAAGATAAAGAAATGTAAATGGTATTCAAACCTCTTAATTGCTGCCAATAGCAATTCTTTTGTTACTCTGCAAGGGAAACAGTGGAGGCACCGCTTTTAGAGAACAAAGCCCCAAGTAAAAAAGCAGTAAGTACCTCATTAGCAATACTGTGCTACAAGTATGCCTAAGACCCCACAGACTTCAAGCCAAGTGTTAAAATAGGTTACCTTGAATGGATGACTAAATTGTTCCAATGACAGTCTCTCTTTGATGAAAGGTGCCTCCAGCTAACAGTTCTTAGGTTTGCCTACCATACCCATCTGTCTTTTACCATTCAATATAGTTCACTTCTCTCTCATTTCAGTATCTTCAAGGTATCTGAAAGCTGGGAATTAAAGATTATGAAATAATAGCTCTTGCAGTAGCCACTCACAGTTAGGGATTGTTAAAGTGATTGGGTATTTATTTTAGTGAACATCACAGAGCACTAAAACAAATAAAAAATCCATTACATGTAAGTTACTGAAGGAGACATTTTGAACCATTGAAGGTGGGTGAATCAAGCCTAGAAAATTTAAAATATTCTTTGTGTGTGTGTAGATATATATATATATTACTTTCTAGATATACTCTAAACCAGACTGCAGGCATTTCCCTTTCATCTTCTGTATACTTAATAACTTTCTGAAATGCATTGAATGATATGATAGAGAGAAGCCATAAAAGAAAAGTGCCTGGCCAATTCCTGCTTGCCTTGCTCATGCAATTATGTAGTGCCTGCATCTGTAAATCAAACAATGCTTTTTCAGGCACTAGAGGAACTGATTTCTCAGCTGTCTTCAACAACCAAATGAGAAAACTTTTAGGTCTCTTCCATCTTTAAAATGTTCTAAAGTAAAAAATAAAAAAGAGAGTGCTCACTGAAAAATCCCCGCCCCCCCCCCTTTTCTTTTAATAGATGCAGCAGATGGGACAAGTGAAGGCCAGAATGGTAACTTCTCAGACCAGCACTGTAATTCAAGGCCCAAATTAGAGTTTGTGCCAATAAAAAGTAGTGCATAAAATTGAGTCATAAATTTATAAATGAAAGAAATCATTAAATAAAATGAAATGCATCTAAGTAAAATCCAAGGGTTGGTTTAAAAATAAAACAAAAGAATCTACTAACACATGTTTTTTGAGCAGAAAGGAATGAAGACAAACTTCATGTTTGATTCTAGTCACATATCATAGCATTCGGCTACTGGGACAAGGAATGAAGTATAGAAATCTAATCAGAAGATTTTTTTTTTTTCTCTTGCTAATTCTTTGCTTTACCACAGTCTTTCACAAGCAAGAGCATTCACTGAAGTCATTCAGTGCAAAGTAAGTGTCATTTAAAGGAAGATACCTTTTCAAAATGTGTCTATGCTTCATGTAGTTGTGTAAGAAAAGGAGTTCACTTAAAATATCTTAATACCTATTCCTGAAGCATATGCTCAGCATGGTCTTTCTGGAAGGATACTGCAGACTAAATATGTCATAGCCTACATCTAATCCAGTTCCATCAGTAAAGCTGGGGAAAGCTACTGGACATAGGGACTCTATTCCTTCTGTCATGATGTGATAGCACAGTCCTGCCACCAGCTATAACTCAGGCCAGCTATAACACTCCTGTCATGGTTTAACCCGGCTGGCAGCTAAACACCACACAGCCATTTACTCACCCTCCGCCCTCCCTCTCTGGGATGGGGGAGAGAAGCCGAAAGTGAAGCCCGTGAGTTGAGATAAAGACAGTTTAATATGACAGGAAAATAATAATAATAATAATAATAATAATAATAATAATAATAACAACAACAACAATGATGATAATAGTACTACTACTAATAATGTGTACAAACAAGTGATACACAATGCAATTGCTCACCACCCGCTGACTGATGCCCAGCCTAACCCCAAGCAGTCCGGCCCCCTCCCCCGGCTAGCCACCCCTATATATTGTTTAGCATGACGTCAGATGGTATGGAATACGCCTTTGGCTATTTTGGGTCACCTGTCCTGGGTCTGTCCCCTCCCAGCTCTTGCTGCACCCCCAGCCTGCCCGTTCGCAGGACAGAGCAAGAAGCTGAGACGTCCTTAGCTTAGTATAAGCACTGCTCTGCAACAATTAAAACATCAGGGTGTTATCAGCACTCTTCTCATCCTAAGCCAAAACATAGCATTCTACCAGCTACAGGAAGAAAATTAACTCTGTTCTAACTGAAACCAAGACACCTCCCACTGAACCTCTTCAAGTCTATGGACTAAAAGAATAAAATTAAAATAAAATAAAATAAAATAAAATAAAATAAAATAAAATAAAATAAAATAAAATAAAATAAAATAAAATAAAAAAGTTACTGACATGCGTGTTGGCTTTCCAGCACAACTGGTCTTATCTGCAGGGACCAGTGCAGAGCACATTTATAATGATACAGTGGTGCATGGTGAAAGCTGTCCTGTTGCATTGCCCCAGGACAGGTTTTTCTCAAGGGAGATTGTAGTTCTGGCATGTCTTGGGTAAGAATTTTGACAGTGAGTTTGCTATTTGTGGAGAGCAACCCAATAAAGAAAGGAACATTTAAGGTGTGGTCTTTGGCTCCTAAAACCAGATATCTCCTAAAAGCTTGGCTTCCCTTGGCCAGATTTCTCCTGGGATATTGATTTGCCTTGTTGCTACAGCAGTTTAACTGCAGTCAGTATTGAGGTAACACTAAAGGGAGCTACCAGCTCAGATAGTAATGTGAGAAATGTTCCTTCATTCTCTGCTGCCTTCTTACTGGCCTCCTTACCTAAGGCACCACAGTTACTGGCCAAGTGACAGCATGCTCTTGAGCTGCCTGCCATGTTTACATGTCTGTGCTTATTAGTCATGGCTTCTTATGACTAGTGTGGATTTAAGCACTAGCTGCAGCCTGTCCTAGGTCGGCTTGGAGTGAGTCTTTACCAATAAACTGTCTTCCACATATGCTACTTTTTTTGTACCAAGTTTTTATTTTATTTTATTTTATTTTATTTTATTTTATTTTATTTTATTTTATTTTATTTTATTTTATTATTTTATTTTATTTTTATTTTATTTTATTTTATTTTATTTTATTTTATTTTATTTTATTTTATTTTATTTTATTTTATTTTATTATTATTTTTATCTGATAGGACCACTGTCTGGCCCTTGCATGAAGTGCTTGCTACCAGAAGGTCAATGAAATGTGAAATGGTTGGTACCACCAGTTAAGCTTCCACCAACTTAAAAACCAGGTTGAGAAGATCATAACCTTAAAGGTTACTGAAGGCACATAGAATATATCTGATTGTTGGAATGCATTTTCACCCATACACATAATAACCATTATAATGCATTGCAGTGGTGTCTAATCAATATGCTTGATGCATTTCTCCAAATATGGCCCATCTAAAGGTTTCTAAAGAAATTTCAAAGTTGACCTGTATTGATAATAGGAAGGGAGACAGATAAGATAGTTGAAAATTCAAAAAGTGCTGAACATGCTCAAAATTTCATTGTCAGTTTGGTAGTGTTATATATGTGTTATATAGTGTTATATAATTCGTGTCGAGAAAATGGTTGATATTAATGAATCACAGAATCACAGAATTTCTAGGTTGGAAGAGACCTCAGGATCATCGAGTCCAACCTCTGACCTAACGCTAGCAGTCCCCACTAAACCATATCCCTAAAAGGGGATCTCCTGAAGAAGGGGGAGATTTGGGAATGTGGCCATGGGGGTTGGAAAGCCCCATGGTTGAGATAGCATTAGACTCTTAACGACGAGGCCATCAGGAATAGAAAAGAGTTTAGAGGGAACAAAGAAGAGTGATTCAGGAGACTCCATGCAGTCTCCGGTTTCTGCAGGCTGGCAGAACGGAGAGCAGGACGGGAACAGGCACTTTCACAGAATCACACAGAATCTTTGATTGCCTCATGAAGATAGGTTCGGCCAAACTCAGCAAACTGCTCAGAGAAGCTCGTACAGAAAGTCGCTGGAAATAGGGGCACTGGAGCTGGAGAGAAGCTCGAGCTGGAGAGAAGCGGATCTGTGCACACAACTGCCCCTCTCTGGTAAGCAGTTGCGCATTATGGGGAATCATACGTCCTTAGGAACAAAGACTGTCCTGGTAACCTTGCAGCTTATTCTCCTTAACAATCGGACAATTTATGAGCCTGAAATACGGGACGAAACTGAGGTCAAGGTGTGGGACTCTGCAACTAAAAACGACAAGGTTGCAGTCGGATTGCTCAGCACCTGGTGAGCAGTCTCTGAGGCCTTAAAGAGACGTGTGGGACCACAGTCAGAAGCATGTGGTTTGCCAGATAGTGAGGGAGCTGCGGGCTCCTTTACTGATCTGACTGCTATGCCATGGGCCTCTCTGCTGCTACAGCCATCGAAGGCTTTTGCTGTTACGCCCCCTGTTGACCTGAACGTGCCTTTTGACCCAGGCCTATTGGCCTTGAAAAGGAGATGGATGTGCTTTTCTTCTAACTGGGAAGAACGGGATACATAAGGCCTGAAGACCGAGTTGCTTGACAACTTAAAGCGAGACATTGTTCAAAAGGAATGGAAAATGGAGACTTGTTAGTAATCAAGAAAAGGAATGGAAAATGGAGACTGTTAAGTCATGGAACTTAAAGGATTGTTTGTTACCTTTTCTGATTGTACATATGTATTGGTGTACTTGTGTTTAGTATGTAAAGCAATGTTCTGTATATTTAGAATTTTTTATGTTTGTGTGTGCCTGTTGGTGGAGCGTAGACTCCCCGCACACCCAGCGCAGTTTACTTGCCTTTTATACTTTTTATGAATATTCTTTTTATGAATATTACTGAATTCAGATTGAGTTGAGACTTCATTTATAACAAGAGTGATCAGTAAATATTTTATCACTGAAACAACAAATAATTTACGCTTTAACGTTACACAAGCATAGCATTTTCCAAAGACATACAAAAGTCAGAATCAAAATATCACATATCAAAGGAAAATGTGATTTTAGGAGAAATCATTTTTTTAAAAACAGACTTATGAATTACACATGATCTGAAATTGGATCTTTAAAATCAGAATTTCTGTACATATTTATTTGGTATAATGTGAATAGATAATACAATGTCATTTTGAGGCATATCACTTTTTTTTTTTTTTTTTTTTTTTTTTTTTTTTTTTTTTTTTTTTGTACTGGCAAGTTATCTGTTCATTGCTTGGCCAAGAAGTATACTAACTGGTAAATAGATGTTTACATTTTTTTTTATTATTATTATTATTTTTTATTTTTATCCTGTGCATGGTAAACTGGTTCTAATTAAGCAGGATTAGAGTCGTGTTGATGTTTCCCTGTAAAATAATAATAATAATAATAATAAAATAAAAAAACCTTTACCATCAAGGGCCAAGTTGTATTCTTATTATTCAACACATGTGAAAATAGAATAGCTTTGGCATGATAAATGAGGATTCTTTGTCAGCAATCCGGTGTCTGCAATACATTTGGAACTGCTTCCCTTGCTCAAATTGATAACAAATATCTGATCTGAAGAAAATGCTGTCTTTTGGTTTTTCAACATGCTATGCTATTTCACACTGAATTATGTTGCATTAGATCATGAGCCAAGCAGCGGGGGTGGAGGGAAAGGGAGGAGGGGAGAGGGCTGGGGAGAAGAGAGAACGTGTGACATAATCCAAAGTGCTTTAAAATAGCTGGACATACAGAGGAAGCAGCAGTAAATCAGAGGCCCCCGTTGAGTCCTATGTCTTGGGTTAAAAAAGATCCTGACCCTTGTCTTCTTCATCACGTATTTATAGATTTCAGAAACAGAAGATTACGTAGGTAGGCTGTGACAAAATGCAGAAGCACAGCAGCCACAACTTGATGGCTGGCAGATCCTAAAAGCCCAGCCACAGAGAAGTTCTTAGTGCATGAAGCACTGTTATGAACAAAGAACAAAAAAGCAAATTCCCTGACTGCCCCTCCTCACAGCAACATACATTAGACTAGACAGTTAATAAAGAATGAGAAGAAACTACTACCCAGCACTTTATAGTTTACCACCAGTTTATTATGCAGTTACATGATATGACACTTGTGTAATTTATTTTTCTTTAAAGTTGTATAATGAAACCCTATTTTTTAAATCTAAGTTACTATTTTTATTTTTTTTTCCTGCAGAAAGGAAGAAAAAGATTGTTGGGCTAAAAGAGTCTAAATAGATGTTTAACGTGGGTGGCAAGAAGGAATAGTAATAGAAATAGTTGTGGAAACTGGTACAACACCCATCTGCTTGCAGAGATCTCAATTTCTTATAAACTAATGGCTGAAAAAATATATATATTTTTTCAAATGCTAGTACAGACACCTATTACAGATTCAGAGTATGACAGCCTATAATAAGTGTGCTAGGCTGGAGGGGGTGGGGGGAGGTGGGGGAGGTCTGATGAGGTTGTTACAGTCTCTCTTTGTCTAGACTCTTCTGATTACATCCCATTTGCTTTCCCTTTTTACTGACAAACTTGACTTCCAAATTATGGTAATGTTATCATGCTCTTTCTCTAACTGGTTGTATTTACATTTCGTTATCTCAGGCTGAGTTTGGAGATATTCAACTGAAAACAAGTTTTCCTTGTTAAGTTTTTTCATCATCCAGCCAGTTGCTGAGCCAGTCGCTTGCTGGCTACTTGTTATTCTTTTGTCCTTACTTGCATCCAGACTTCTCTAAGCAGTATTTAAGAATAGTTAGATAAAAGATTAAGAGCTACACCTTAAGCACTATTGTGTGCTAGGCAAAAGAGGAATAGACAGGAAGTTTAAGACCCAGAGCTCAACTGAAAACTGTTCAATGTTCGTGCATTTCCTCTATTGGAAGTCTGATATGAATTGTTTTAAATGCTAGGAAGCAGTGCTATGGCCCTCATCATGAGTGTTTATTGAGGAGTATCAAAAAGAGGTGTTTTTTTGACCCAAGTCTGATTTTCTGTTTCTGTACCTTAGAGCTTTGGTTTCTGAATGATATAAAAATTGAAATTTTCTATACAGCTTATAAAACAAACCGATCTACTGCAATATTATTTTGCAAAAAGGAAACAAAACAAAACAAACACAAAACCACCCCCCAAAACCCAACCAACCAAATAAAAGACAAACAGCCAAAAAACCTCCACATGCACTACAGTGTACTTTAAAACACAAGGGACATTTTCATCTCACTAAATGCACAAAATGAGAGCAACGTGGCTAAAACAGATGAAGTTCTGAGACAATGTCCATCTCACAAAAATGGCTCTGGTACTTTTGTTACAGCAGAAGATCCCAGTGTTCTCTTTGCAAAGGAAACTCTTTCATCTCTGAATTTCATCAAGGAAATATTTAATATATTTTGATATGTCTGAGACCTCCACCCTACTTTTTGAATTAATTTTGGAATTCACATTCCTCAGGTACACATTTAGAGACACAGAAGGACCCTTTCTCTTTCAAAAAAACAATGGCCCTGGAATGGTAAATAACTGAAACCTTAACTGCAGGTAAATGAGAATACCAATAAAAAATGACACTCATCAAACAGGGAGAAAGAGCAGAAGAGAATTTTCTTTTAGCTAACCTACAATTCAAGTTATGGCAGCAGAATGTCTCTGGCACCTGGCTCATTGAGACTCCAAAGATAAAAGAAAACTTGGTATAATAGAGTGGGGAAAAATCATGATAGGAAATTTCTATTTTTTCATTTTGATTTGGAAAACCCAATCTTTTTCTATTTTAATGCTGACATTCTTCACAGTATGAATATTCTGCCTTCCAGCCAGCTATGCCAATCCTTGAGGAGCCTTTCCAGAATGCCCTCAAAATGCAAATGATATCGTAAAAAACATTTTGCTTGAGTATGCAAATCTGACATACATCTAATAATCATAAGCCAGAAACATATTTTCACTGAAATGAGAAAATCTGTCAGCAATGTAAGCAAAGCAAAAACCTGATTTAGGTCTGTTTGGCTCTAACTGTGCAAAACCAAGCTCTACACTGGGCTAGATTGCTTCAGATTCTTGACTTGTTACTCACATGCTATTTACTTGCTTTATGTAATGTAACTTGCTTTTACTTCTTACATTTCTGCTGTCTCTAGCTTTCTCTGCTTTCTCTTGTGTTGTGGATTGCAACAGATGTTTGGACTGCAACAACTTCTCCTTAACTCACTATTAATTATCTTGCTTGTACAAGCATTTACGTTCTAATTTCTACTTTTTTTTTTTTTTTTTTAATTAATTTTATTTTATCCTCTAATGTTATTTGTCCTATTTCTTCTACAAGTTAAGAAATATTTGTCCTCTTTTTATGATAATGTCACCTGCTTGGTGGATGAAGGGAAGGTGTGGACGTAATCCTTCTGGATTTTAGTAAGATGTCACTGCATCCTGGACAAATTGTTGAACTGTGAAATAAACAGGTTCATACTCCAGTTCAGAGGGTTGAACTAGCTCAGTGATAGAGCTCAAAGAGTTGTAGTGAATAGGGCTATATCTGGTTAATAGCAGTGTTCCCCAGGGCTCAATTCTAGGGACAGTCCTGGAGGCTAGGAATGAACAATAACCTAAATGCTATGCACAGATGGAAACTTTATGAAGTCTTAGAAAAGAATAGTTTCTCAGAGGTGGCCAAGGTATAACCATAGTGTCCATTTTATGGTGATGAGCAAAAGGCAGGAAAGGGGAAGACTGTATTGCAAATAACGGATTGAAATCAGACTTTCAATATTATTTACCATAACCTTTGTGTTTTCGTTTGCTGTTATGTACATCTTTCTGCACATTAGTCTGAAAATGAAACAATAGCATTTCTGTTCATTGTGTCTGATGGCTTTACCTATCAGTTAGCTGCAAATGATTCCTGTAGTCTAACAAACTTTCTTTTTATTCTCTAACACCAGGATGTTTATGTTTAATTTACATACAAAATGAGAAAGGAGATTCCTTTTACCAGATGAATGAATTAGATCTGAATGGCAAATCATCTTGCTGGTTATCGGATCTCACTGCCATTGCCCCCTTATGACAAAAGCTTTTTGTTGTTAATGTTCGAAATTTTAGGGCTTTGAGGCCACTTTTTCTTTTTTTTTTTTTTTTCTTTTTTCTTTTTTGAAATAATTTCTAATGAATAATTCAAATGTCATGGGAAAGCAAAGCTGCTAGAAACTCACTTTCTCATTATTAATTGTAGATTTCTTCTTCTATTAGTAACACTGAACTGAAAGTTTGTACTGAAAAAATCTAATGAGTGTGAATTGGAGCATTTTTAATTCTTCAACTTTTACCAAAGGTGCAAAGAAATAGCCTTTGGTTATGTGCACAGACTTTCCCATGAGACATAGACGTAGCTCTCTCCGTTTCTCAGAAAGAATTTATTTTACTTCAAACATGAATAGCAACACCAGGGATTTTCCTTCTTCCTCTGCAAGCACAAACTTAAATTTCTTCATGATTAACTTCAGCAACATAAGAACATTAATCCCAGCACATGAATAGCACATTTGATGTTGCTCATGGCCAAAATGCACCACCCATTCATTTAAATATCACAGAAGAAATTGTCTATTTTGGGGAACATTAGATTTCTTTTTTTTTTTTTTCTCTGACATTATAACAGGTGTGACAAGATTTTAATGAGATTTAAACTTAATTTATTTTATTTTATGTAAATAACTTCAAGCCCATTTTTCTGAAAGATCAACATTATTTGCATATTCTCATCTTCATTTAATCTCAGAAACAAACATTTTCATAGGATTTTTTTTTCCCCCAAGCATTAACATCTGAGAGAAATTCCAGAAAACTATCCCAGTCTTCACACATATGAGAGAGAGCAGATCCTCACAAGCTATAAATTGTCACAATATACTGCAAATTTGCACTGGCTGAGGACTGGATATACAATAAATCTGTGTTTATCTGACAGCTTAAACTCAGCTTTTCCAGTAGCGATAAGGAATGACTAAAATTTTAACGGCATGTTGCATCTGTACTGAAATGCATGAAGAAATATAGCAATGAGATTAGATAAAATCCCACCTGCTTTTCCCACAGTAGAATAAAAGAAGTGGCCATACTTCTATTAGTATCTACTAGTACATACATACTAGTTGCTATATCTCTGGCAGCTAGACCTTGTTTTTGAGGTACCAGCTGAATCTTTGTGCATGTAGTTGAGTCTCATGGGTTTAGACACAAAGATTTGAAGTCTGTAATTGGAGGCTCATCCAGGAACAGGAATTTATTACAATAAATAAATGAGGATATAATGGAGATAAGTTGTAACAAAATAAGATTGTGCAAAGTTTTGAATGCCCTCCACTGGGAGTTGCAGCTGTAAGTGTCAACTAATTGTAAAGTGTCAACTAACGCCAGTGTCAACTATTGTGAGAACAATAATAAGGCTAGGATTGTAGATTTTTTATATTATTATTATTTTTTTTAGATTTCCCTTCCCTGCTTGTTATATTGTTATGTGCTCTATAAATGATATCACTATGTACAAATATAAGTATCTTCAAAACTGCATGTGTTCAGAACTCTTATCAGTGCTAGAAGCAGTCCCTGTTTTGAATGGGAAGTTCTAATTTTAAGAATATTTTTAAGAACCTTGAGTAAGCACAAATTTGTTGCCATTTGTAAATATATATATATATATAAAACATATATAAAACTTTTACTGCATTATTAGTGTAAAGTGAAGTAAATCAAAGCTAAACTGTTCATAGATGTCTAAAAGCAAATCCAAGATTCCTGCCTCTAGTTCTGCTGCTCTGATAGATCTGTGACAATGTATTATAACCAGTTAATTTACAAAAAAAAAAAAAAAAAAAAAAAGATGGTGTCAGGCTCAACTCATTTCACTATGTACTGTCATTATATGTGCCAGGAAATTACAGCTCACATGAACTAGAAACATTGCCTGTATTACACATAAATGAAAGGATTCAGTAAAAGGATGGTTTAGGTAAGCTGGAAGGTGACATGACTGCAGCATTTACTAAAACAACTACTATTAAATATCTGTTTTACATGATAATTAGTAAGTTTGAAAAATTTTGATTTTTTTTCTGACAATTTTGTGGGTACTAGCATAACCCAAACTTTTACACAGTCTTTGTTTAGAAAGGATTTGCACAATAAGTTTTTTTTTAGGAGGTGAATCACTGGTCTGCCATAGGGAATTATGAAAGATATTCATCTAAATGGTTGGAACTAACAATATGATCCATCATCTAATTAACTGTTCCTAAACACAATGATGTTTATGGGATTTAGTTGGTCCTCTTTGAAATTCACCTATCAGCCATTCACTATGGATTTTCACATCTTTACAGCTACCTGCTAGTACACTCAAAGGCATCCAGAATCTTTCATGTGAATGTGTCTTACACAGTGGGCCCTGGCTGCTGGAGGTGCAATGTGATAATGTGAGAATGTGATAACCTCAAGGTTACCTGCCTTCTGTTTCAGCCAGATTTTCCAAAGAAAACATAGGCACCCTGTAGAAGAAGTCCAGTTTATGAACTTAGCTGCAAAGTCCCATCAAGATGGGATAAAGTGAAGCATAATAAAGTGAGATTTACAGATTGTTCTGGATAGTAAAGATGATCACAGAGAAAGGTGTTTTCATAAATCAGGCATCATTAGGAGGACATCCTTGAGCTGAGAAGAGTTCTGAAGTTAATACAGCTGATGGGAAATGATCAGATACAGTGGGGCACCTCAGAAATGCCCAGATGTCTTTGTGGGAGATAACCCAACCCCATTCCCTCCCTGCAGGTGCTAACTTTACTAAATATCACCTGTTTCACCCTAACAGTTTCAAAGGCCATAAAATTATTTGCAAGACAGAACAGACTCAGCTTCAGCAAGCAGACATTTAGCTGTTACCTAGGTCTTGTTGGGACTCAGAATCCAAGCAAGATTTTCCTACACTGTTATTCATAGTCAATTAATATACTAACATGCTTAAAACACCAAATTCAGTGGAAAGTCCTGAGGGTCCTAGGAAGCTGGAAACATCATTACTGATTTCTCAGACAAAGCTGGTAGATAGGAAGGTTTTTACTAAGTAGGGGACTTATTGTCGTGTTTCTCAGTAGTCTGAGGGATTTTAAATTCCAGAAAAGGTTTTCTAACATTTAGGTTGGCTGAGGGTGTGCTCCATCTATCCCAGCCTCTGCTTAGAAAATAACACAATATTCCTGGATTTAAAAGGACAGTAAACCAGAAGTGGACTGGGTGTGCAACCTATTGAGGGGGGATTTAGCTGTGCAGGGATGGACAGTGCATTTGAAATTCATGTCACTAAATGAAATAAGAAAAAGTCTTGAGAAAGGGAACTTCAAGTCTTTTACTGTAATTCTTATAAGCCCTCTATTTGATTTGAGCCTTGAGTAATGTTTAATATTTTAAGAAACATCTTGACAAAATATGTTAGAGCACTATACTGTTAGCACTGCTAATATTAGCTGACACAAGAAAGTAAAGTGATCTTAAGCAACATTTGCTGAAGACTTCTGAAATATTCTAAGGTCAATTGAAAACTGATTGGTGCGTTTACAATGCACCATTAAAGTGCTTATTAAAAGGTTAGATATGTCTAAAAGAATAAAAATTCAGTATTGTCACAGAATCCAAAGCTGGCATCACAGCCATGTTAAATCACTCCTACTCCATGTCCACATGACAACAATCAGAAGAGACAGATTCAGACTGCAGGAAAATAGTAATATTTGACAACATTAGCACTAACTCAAAGAGGTTAGTGCCTCTAAGAATTTGTTCTCTTCCCAAAGTTTGCTTAATATCCACGTCTTCCACCAGATAAATAAAGAAGTGGCTATGAGAAGTGTCTGGGAACATGCTAAGAAGAAAGGTATATGGGTTGCTGAAATGAATCATTAATACACATACAACCCAGTACCTCCAAAACAACAAAGAAAAGATCAGACATGGGGAAGAACGTGGAGATAAAAATAGGATTATTATTATTTTCTTTTTTCTCTTAGTAACAGCATGGTAACTTACTTCAGTGATGCATTTGTCTGATGTCCTAATCTCTGCTAGAAATCTTCCAATAAAACTCAGTTAAACTCATAAAAATTTTGTAATGATAACTTTCCTCTGTAGGAGAAAGAAGATTTTCTGGATCAGCATCAAGTGTCCTTTAAAAATCAGGATCACAGGGACAATTAGAAGCTTCAGTGATACAGTTCTTTGTATGAAAATCAAGAGGCAAGTAGACTTTCAAGAGATATGGTCAACTTTCATATGGCTTTAGGCAATCGATCATTCCATTTTCAGAGTTAAAACAAAATTCACTTGGGAAACAGTTTCCTCACTTTAGGCATTTCCAAATTTGTCTTTCTTTTGGTGGATGTAAAATAGTTCCTGTGAAATCTTAAAATAAACTCCAAGAAATGTTGAATAATTTGCATGAGTATACCAAGAGAGCCTGCAGAGGGTTATGGCTAAATAAAATTCTTCTTCACTCAGCACTAACGTACCTACCCCATTGCTGCTGTATTTCTTTGGAGCATCATTATTTTCAAAGGAAGAGTTCTGCCAATTGCCTTCAAATCCAGATGGAGCTATTAAGAAGGTACAGCTGCCACGATGTACTAGCCATAACCTACAGGTGTGCTCTTGCATGCTCTTTTGTTTAACTGCCCTACTAGTGTCACCACTCTTCGAAGCAGGTCTTTGCCATCCTGTTACATAGCTGAGATGGTGTGCCAAAAAAACATTAAACATTCAGGTACAAATGTTAAAAGCTCTGTCAAGTTATGGTACTTTGTGTTGTATTGAGAAAAAAAAAAAAAAAAAACTTATATACAGAAATAAATGAATCTACCATTTTGTCTTCCTGTGAATATACATACTGGATATAAACCAGTGTTATTTATGCCTACACTGTAGTGCTTTAGCACTTAAATATAAATCTATCTAAGAGAGTTAGGGAATTCTCATAGACATGATGTTCAGATATATTTTTGAAAAATGACAATCCAGTAGCCATTTGAGGCTATTTGCGTAAAATGTTATGCTGTTGAAACCATCTGCTTAGAAGTAGATCAGAGGGGAAATATATTTGCATGGCTTTAAATCTACAGAATGGAGCTCAAGAATTCAGGATACATCAATCAGTAGCTTGCATTGCTACCCAAAGTGTTTTTAACACACAAAGACTTGGATAATTTTTTTGGCACAGACACACACACTAAGCCTGTCTTCAATATAATGCATCATCTGTAAACATGCAAATTACTTGGCTTCCAATGAGTCTCCTATAGAAGGTGCATTCTCAATTAAATTTTAAGGCAAAACTGGGGTTTTGTAATTAGGATGAATTATAAAAATGTTACTGTTTATGGTAGTGTTCTTTATGCTTTACAGTGTAAGAAACACATCACAATTTCTAAAATTACTTTCAAACACTGGTAGCACATTTTATTTATGCCTCTGCACTGCATTAAAGCCATAAATGGTTGTTACTGTCACCAGAATGAGGAAAGCGATATAACATTAGTTTAAATTAGAATATACGAGAGTGTGAGGCAATGCGGGTGTGCATGTACTTGTGTGTGTGTATTGAGACAAAGAGGAGGTCAGACAGAAGATAGCAGACGTATGTTAAAATGATTTTCTTACTTAAATGGGCTGTGCCATATTACATTTATTAAAATGTATATATGGAACATTAACTATAATACCCATTCTGATAATTAAAATAAATTAAAAAATGATCCAGGCTACCAATCAAGAACACTTGTGCCTCTAGACTGTGGAGTGAATTTCAAGTCCCTATTACATTGGTTAAATTTCATGAGACCAGTGCGTCATTTGAAAATGGGAAATGAAAGGCAAATTCATGGCTTTGTAACATTTTCTATATTATTAACCACTAAAATTCACACTGCACAAAATATAAACCCCTTCCTCTCTCTTTTCATTATTTTGTACTAGATAAAGGTGCAACTATTTTTGAGATGTTAAACACCTGGTACATTCAAGCTTATTATCTATTAACCACATTCTTGCAGTAACCAAAGGGGAAAACAACAACAACAACAAACAACAACAACAAATGGAAGGGTTAGGGAAAGGTTGGAAATTGTGGAAAAAGAAAAAAAAAATAAAAAAAAAAGGAAAAAAGAAAAAGAAAACAACACAACAACGAAACAAATCATAAAACAACCATCCTTCCCATTTTGCCAAAGCAAATTCCATCAACATGAAGGCCTGCCAGGGTCTTCTGAGTCACTTAGACTCCATAACAGAGCTGGAGGGTGTCATGGGTGAGGCAAAGTTAATTTTCTTTTTGCAGGTTCACACAATGCTGTGTTTTTAGATTTCTGATGAAATAGTGATGATAGCATACTGATGATTTTTACTTGCAGAGCAGTGCTGCATGGAGGCAAGGACCCTTTCTGCTCCTCGTGCTGCCCCACCCAGTGAGGAGGCTGGGGGTACCAGGAGCTGGGAGGGGACACAGCCAGGACAGCTGGCCCAGGCTCAACAAGGGATGTCCCACACTGTGTGGGGTCATGCTCAGCAATAACAGCTGGATAAGACGGAGGAAGTGGAGGACATTGGGAGTGATGGTGTTTGTATTGCCAGGAAACCATTATATGTTGATGATCCCTGCTTTGCTGGGAGTGGCTGAACACCTGCCTGATGATGGGAAACAGAAATTAATTCCTGTTTTGCTTTCCTTGTACCTGATAAACTGTCTTTATGTCACCCCATGAGTTCTTGCACTTTATCTTTCTGATTCTCTCCCCAACCCCACCTGGGGAAAGTGAGCACGAGGCTGTGCGGTGTTGAGCGCCTGCTGGAAATTAAAGCACAACAGCGGGAAACAGTAGTTTTGTAACCATTCATTTCCCCTGTCAGAGGAAATAATGGGAATTACTGGTTAAAACATTACAGCATCTTCAGACTGCTAGCTGTAATGGTCATAACACATTCTCCCTAGAGGTATGAGGTAGTTTTGTCATGAAAACTGCAGAGGAATTGTTGTACTGTGGCTCCTGGGTGGACCTGTGAAGACAGTCAACTTTGTTATGGTTTAGGGAAAAGTAAGTAGGTTTTCGGCTTTACTAACTGGCTTATATATTTAGGCTATGAGTTATGATGTGCTGTATTACTTTCCCCTTTATGCCATTTATGTCTTGCATCTTTTGTTCTCATATGTTACAATAAATGTCAGAAAACACACACAATACAAGGTATCCCTGCACAATACTGTAACGTTTCTCATTTTTTTTTTTTAATCTTTATTATTAATATTATTTTTTAACTGCAGCTTGTTCATTTTTTGCTTCTTATTCAAGTCTTTGTTTTCTGCTGTATTTTCTCATTGCTGCCATATTTTCCTTAGCACTTCTGATAGGACTGTGAAACAGATTTAGAATTCTAATCCCCCATCTTCATGTTTTTTTTCATGTACTGTTGCGTGTGTTTTCTCTACAGCTCTTTGACAAAAATAATGACCATCACCCTTCCCCTTCCTGATGCAGCAGAACTCTACCCTCCAAAGGGAATATGCTACTGTGTAGGAGATCAATTTCTCTTCTGTTGGTGCCAGATATGGAGTTAATTCTTCCAGAAGGTGCCTCTCATAATATCTCACTGTTTTCTGTCCTTTACAAAACGCTCTTCTCTCTGATTTGCTCTTCCTCAAATAACAATATATATATAGATTCATAGGTAACACCCCAACCCTTACCCCAAAAAAGTTGCAGCAAAAACACTGCTGGCATACATTTCTCCTCTGGGCTGGAGATAAGATAGGAAACAACATATGACAGATGTGATTTGCTACAGGAAGGTCTTAGACAGCACTGATAAGCACTATCCTAACTCTGTATAGAACAGAGGGAGTAAACCTGAACTTTAACTAATCCCTTTTTTTATCTATTGTCACTAATTACTCTGCACAGAGACTAACATCATTATTATTTTAAAGCCTATAAATTCAAAATTCAAGCAGAACACCTGAAGTAAAACACACAAACAAACAAACAAGCAAAGAAAAAAAAAACATGATTTAAGAACTTCCTTTGTCTTCACCCTGTGCTATGTTAATCACTCTATTTGTGGTTATCATATTTATACATTTATAATAATTTCAGTTTAGGGTGTTATAACAAAACATTATTAAAAGTTGTTTCTCAAATCAAAAAAGTAATCTCTCAAACTGGAAAGAGATTACTCAAATGTGTAAGTGGAATGGATGGAGGAGTAGAGAGAGTATCAGTGACTATGAAAATGGCATGCTACATAGGTAGGAAACTGATAGGAGATGGAACCACCTGAGTTGTCCTTGGAATACAAAATATGTAAGAATAAGACAATAGGCAACAAGCTCTCCCAGACAAACCCTGTAAGTCCTAGATTCCAGGTCAGCCTCTGTTTAATACATGGAAACTTTTATATCTTTGCACTTGTCAGGTTATGTTGTATGAACAGTCAGGTTCATAGTCTCTTGCACTTATTGCTTTGGATTTTGAAGACCAGATATCCATAACACTATGGATATTTCTGTCTTCTCCATTGCTCTTAAGACTGGGTTGGGTGTATTGTATATTCAAAGCTCTTAAACCTCCATCCCTTGACTTACATATAACGTAGTATTGTTGATAAATCTTCTAGAACATTAGAAATAATACTGCTAAAATATAATTGCATGTGGTCTGTTACATTGGGCTGTTTCTAAATCCATGCTCCTTAACAATGGACAAACTTGCAAGAATATAGAAAACTAACTCTGCCTCATCTCATCTTCCTTTCTGCTTTTGTGCCTGGGAAATTCTCAGCTTCTGAGAAACTTTGAGGTCATCTCTATCACCCTTCTTGGTGATTGTCTTTATTTTTCACATCTCTCTATCACAAAGATACATTCATCTTTAATCATCTATGACACTTTGCATGTTACTTCAATCATCTATGACACTTTGGAATGGCTTCCAGGTGGACAATTATTACAGAGTCACAGACTCACAGAATGACCTAGGTCAGAAGGGACCTCTGGAGATCCTCTAGTTCAACCCCCATGTCAAGCAGGATCACCTAAAGGACATTGTGCATGGTGGCATTCAGGTGGGTTTTGAGTATCTTCAGAGAAGGAGACTCCACAACCTCTCTGGGCAATCTGTTCCAGTGCTCTGTCACCCGCACAGTAAAGAAGTGCCCCCTCATATTCAGCTGGAACTTCCTGTGCTTCAGTTTGTTCCCGTTGCTTCCTGTCCTGTCATTGGGCACAACAGAAAGGAGGCTGGCTTCATCCTCTTGACACCCTCCCTTCAGATATTTATATGCATTGATGAGATCTCCCCGCAGTCTTCTCTTTTCCAGGCTAAACAGGCCCAGTTGTCTCAGCCTGTCCTCATATGACAGTGCTCCAGTTCCCTAATCAGCTTAGTTGCCCTCCTCTGGACTTTCTCCAGTAGCTCCATGTCTCTCTTGTACTGGGGAGCCCAGAACTGGACACAATGCTCCGGGTGTGGCCTCACCAGGACTGAGTAGAAGAGGAGGATCACCTCCTGTGATCTGCTGGTAACACTCTTGCAAATGCACCCCAGGATACTGTTGGCCTACTAGGCCACAAGGGCACAGTTCTGGCTCATGATCAGCCTGCTGTCCACAAGGACTCCCAGGTCTCTCTGCAGAGCTGTTCTTCAGCAGGTCGGTCCCCAGCCTGTACTGGTGCTTGGAGTTATTCCTCCCTAGGTGCAGGACCCTGCACTTGCCCTTGTTGAACTTCATGAGGTTCCTCTCAGCCCACCTCTCCAGCCTATTGAGGTTCTTCTGAATGGCAGCACAGCCCTCTGGCATATCAGCCACTCCTCCAAGCTTTGTGCCATCAGCAAACTTGCTGAGGGTGCACTCTGTTCCATCGTCAAGGTCATTGATGAGTAAGTTGAAAAAGACTGGCCCCAGTACTGACCCCTGGGGGACACCACCAGCTAAGGGCCTCCAACTAGACTCCACACCACAACTCTGTGATTGGCTATCCAGCCAATTATTAATCCACCTCACCGTCCAAATACTGCTAATGATAGTTTCCCTTTTGATATTATCTATCTATCTATCTATCTGTGCTGCAGCACAAGCCAGAATATTTAGGTTCCATTTAAGAATAAATTAATTGGAAGGCAGAAGTTAAATACTGTCTTCAGGCATGCCTTAAAACATTGCTTATCTTTATTTTAGTATATATATTATGTAGGATGTATTTGCTAAACTAAAGCTAATATACAAAAATTACAGGAGGGATATTCAGAGATGTTTTTATTACCATAAACTGAAAGAATAAGTGAATCTTTGAAAACCGTAATCAAAGACATTCTTTGGCTTTTCAGTGAAAGCCATGAAATCTTCAGATTTTTCCTTTATAATTTTTCCAGAGTTATAAACACCTTCTTCCTGTATAGAAGGAAAACAAAACTTTCTTGTGTCAGTCAACACAGCCTCACATATGACTTCTGAAATGCCAAGTTAAAATAATGTTCACTGTGGACAAAAACCTACTCATTAGGAAGCATAAAATGATTTTGCTGAAGTGTGATCTTTCATCATTCTGTCACTTTGAAATTGTTGCAGGTTCACAGCTGGACTACAACAACCCGAATCGCATTGTTAAGTGAAAGGAGAAGGCAGGTGACAATTACATGAAAAGTCACTACAAGTAATTTTGTTAGGAGAAAGCTGCTAACAATAAAGCAACACTTATAACTCAATATGAAAAAAAAAAAAAAAAAAAAGGCAGGACACCCTGCAGAACTTTCCTTAATCCTCTGATAAGAAAGTATCTCCTAGTATTGGTCAAAACAAGAGATATGCTTAATAAACCAGCTGCTAAAACAAAAAAACACAACAAGGAAGCTGGAAGACCTAATATCGAAGGATTGTCTTGAGTTATACTTTTACTGAGGCTGAACTGTCTATGTAAATACTTGATAAGTAAGCATAAATAATGCCAGCTTGCACATCTAGTATTTTAAAGACTGCATTCAATAAATGTTGCAAAACATAGTCAGAAATATATTGAGAGTGTTTATTTAGATACATTAAATAATTTATAACCTCTACTACCATAAGTAAAAGATGTATACTATCTTAATTATATTGTCAGATTTTAATACTGCTATTGAAATTGGTTGAGGCAATATTCATTTTAAATATTAATGATAGGATTTTTTCAGACTTTGTTTCCATATAACATCTACAAATTGCATTTTGTCTGTGTGACCAGGATATTAATCTGAAAACTGAGGTATGCTAATGTCCCATTTATTTGTGTTCTTCTGACTTGTGTTCTCAATATTCTTTCAGAACTACAACAAACATTTTCTATGTATAGGTTATGCTGTATTATTAGTGCTGACTCCAACATTAATCCAAGGGAATCACCTATTTTCCTAGATGACATGATGGTAATAAACAGCAAAATGAGGCAACCCCTCATTAATCTGCTCTATTCTGATTTTACCCTGTGCTCCTCGCCCTTTGTACTTAGTACAAATCCAGAAGACATGAGTATTCAAGGTATGATTCACATTAAATTTAGTTGTCAGAAATTGCTGTTTTGAAAACCCCCAATCAATCTTTGTGAAGCGCTTAATTTACTATTGCAGAAACATTTTGTTTTCGCATTTTAAAGACTCCCTGGTATTTAGAGTTTTTGCATCTCCGTCTCCCTGGATATTTCTTGTGGCTGACAAGGCTGAGTATACGGAGCTTAAGCTAATGTCTAAGCTCTAATAAAATCAGACACTGTAAGTCTTTAAAAGTCACCTGATTGCCCTGCATCCTGTATGTGCCTTTGGAGCAAGTTTAACATAATGTGGCTTCCTCAGTACAATTTTGCTACTATGTTTCCATACACTACAGCTCCATTCAGTACCTGACTTAGTAAAATGAAATACAAGAAAAATTGTATTTTCTCATAGCTTTTTGTCATTTTCTCCCTCTGATTTTTTTTTCTTAGTTTCTCTGTATCTCTATATGCCTTCCACAAATGCACTTATATTAATAATTCTGTTCAGATTTCTCATTTTCATTACAATATAAGATTTGGATATCAAAACTAAATGACTAATGCAAAGAAAATACATAATTTCAGAACATTTTGGATTGATTTTAATTCATTGAAATTCCAAAGGAGGGATAGATGTAAAGATTCAAGTGTCCTGTTCATAACTTATTTTATATGTCTTTTTAGAATCAGAAGGTTACTATTATTTAGAAATGACAGAAATAAATCTGATCCTCCTTTTGTTCTTTGTGAATAAGGGAAACCTTGAGTGTACAGCATTATTTATTAGTCTACAAGAGAAAAGGCATGTGATAATTTAGCAAACATTTATTAATTTATTAATTATATATTTATTTAATTTCATTTTATATATCAAATTTTTCAATACATCTTACAAATAATTATGTTTTAGCCCCACTATATGTGCAAACATGTTAGCGTTGGATATAGGAGAATGATGACCTTATTCTCTTTAAAATACAATGTACTGACATGGAATTTCCAACAGCTAGCCTACTTCTACTATTTTGTGTCCAACAAAAGCCGCTGGCTTAGCAAGGTACCTTTCCACACCACATTTACCAGCATGTAAAATTGCTATGGCCCCTTTCTTCTCGGCTATCCAGTACAGCACCACTTTTGTGAAATATTTGATTTATGTCATTTAATATAATTATGCTGCATGTAATGGATGGAAATAACTATACTTTTGGTCTATGTACTACATATGTTATATGTACACCTCCTGTCCTCCGTCCTTTAGAACTTCCTTTTCCTCAGCTGTTATTTAGTGATTGGAGGGGACTCTACTAATTAATCATAATGCTTATCGAGTGTGAGCATAAGTCTGAATTTGGGTTGTATAGATGCCATATGGCCTATTAGTAATGAAATTTATTAATGATATATTTTTGAAATTCAGAATAAGTAAAATGTTAAATATAGATATTAATTTTTCATATGTCCCTAGTCAGGAAGGAAAAAGGAAAATATACTAATCACTCATCTCAAACACAGACTATAACTACTCTTTAAAACATATGTATAAGCAAACATAGAAACAGTAGAAATACTCACATGCAAAGGGATACTTGTCTATTTGTCCTGAGGTAAAAGAAAACAGTTCTACAACCCTGTGCTGTTATAAATGTATGGCTTCTGTCTTTGTTTTTATTTTTTTTCCTATTATATATATATATGTATGTAAAATATATATATACACACATATCTATATGTATATATCTATATGTATATATATATGTACATATATATATATGTATAATATACTGAACTACAAACAGACAAACAGTTCAGTCAATCAATTCACTTTGCTTAGTCTAGAAAACTAAGACATCTCTTGGACTGTTAGTTATTTGGACACAAGGAATAGTTTTTTTTTTAAGGATTTGGTATAAAGACTATTAAAGCAGAGTGCTGGTATCTTCTTGGTTTTCCTATCTATTACTGTGAAGAGCAACAACAACTAGTGTCTCAAAATATGTATTGACATTTTTCTCCCTGTCATATCTCACCTCAGAGCTTGACAGGCCCCAGATGGCTCTAAAAGTATGGGCTTCAACCCATCAGCTAACCTGGACTTTACTTGCAATACTTGCTGAATTCCTGCTGTAATTCATGGGTCAATAAGTACCTGATGTTCATTTACACCACATTATTCATTTATGTTTTCTGCAAGTTGTCAATGTTGGGGAAAGGGAGCTTCCTTTTAGGACGTAATCAATTAAAGGACCATCGTGCTCACAAAAAAAATCATGACAAACTTTTTTTTTTTTTTTTTTAATATATAACAGATATGTCATTAACAGTGCAGATCAGAACCGTTAGGTGATTGTTCTCAGTGTATACAAGCCAATAACTATATTAACTTCTGGAAGGCACCTGACAGTGCCCACACAAGTACTGGCACCAAGACAATTCACTACATGTGGGAACAGAAGTGAGACTACGACTACACCATTGAAAGACAAATACAGGTCATATTATAACCTCACTAAATCAGCTGAAGACATGGGAATTGCTGAATATATTTTGCATTTGAAATGGAAGGTTGTGTATTTTACAGCCTAGCTATTTTTAAATTAATTTGCTCAGTCTAACTTTTTTTTTCTTCTTTTTAAATATGTTTTTTCTGGTTGAAACATTTGAATGAAGTATAGCTATCTCAAACACTGCTGCAATCTTTCAAGCACAATTGTTTGTTATCTGCAAGAGAGAAGACAAAATGAGAGTCTCTGCTGAAAGAAAGACAGTACTAAGCTGTGATGTGCTCTGTCAGAAGCTGCCCAGCCAATGCTAGCAGTATATCTGTCTGAGTTAGGACATGTGGGGTTATTATGGGAAAGAGAAAGAAGTGGGACATTCAGAAGAAGGACCCAAAAACTATAGAAAATCACGTTTAGTTTTCTCTAGAGCTATCAACCTTCTAAACTGTACTCTGATAGTTAGATTACTTTAAATTATAGGAAAGCACTAAAAGGAAAATATTTTTAAATACAAACATTGACAAAGCTGCCTGGACTATACAGAATGATCAATCTATCATTCTCTTCAAGAATTTTCTTCAACGATTGTTTTTAATAATATGTGAGCAGACCTTCACTAATCCCATCCCTTTTGTGTTCTGATCCTTTCCATGACTGTGCAGTCACAAGAACAAACACAACTGCAACAGTAGAGAATAAAGTTAATCATTGGGTACGCCGTACTCTATTTCTTGAATGGTCCTGGAAGTGTCAGTCGTTCTAGTTTATGGGTGTTGAGATAAAGTCATAGTATGCTGAAAGAACAATAGGTCATGACAGTGCTGCACTGTCACGTGCAGCATGATTTTTGACTCATCTGAAAATTGATGTCATTTTTCAGTGGTGGCTTGATTATGTGTAGTGCATAAATTCATTACCAAGTGAATCAGTCTAAATAGGCTGATTGTAAAAGATTTTTTTTTTTTTTTCCAGGAGGATCATGATCAACCACTAGTAATTCAAGATTTGCCTAAAATTTACTTTGTCACATGTGGGTAAATATATTGACATATGAGTCCCCAGCAATATTAATATTTGTCTTGTAATCAAACAATTCAGGATCTAAGACAGATGTTCAGGCAATATAAAGTATCTCTATGTAGCCTAAAACATGAAAGAATAATACTACAAATGTATTATTATGCCTGCTAGTTGCTAGCATGCTGTGACTTTATCACAACTTCAGTTGGTAGCTATAGAACAGTACCAACCAATAATGCTTGTGCACAACTGATGAACAGGTACTTCCTCAAGCAGGCAGCAGCCATGTTACAGATTTTTTATGTATTATTTTGCTTGTGCTCATTCTGAACCTATATTCACTTTCTTAATGTACTCTGAAATTATTTGACAGAAGAATATTTTTTAGGGGTGCAAAGTTTCTGTGGATGCTGAGTATTTGCAAAAAATGCATTTTCAATTCCATATAACTTTGGATATTATATAAATGCATAAACATAAGCATAGACTTGGAGTATGGGTGAATTATAGTCTTGATCCAACAAAAACCTGTAAGTGCAAAAGATCTCAGAATGATCCACTGCAATCTAATCCATGTTCCTAGGAATGACAGCCAGCAGTAGCTGTATTCAATTTAAAGACCTAAACATTGTTAGATATCTAAACTATGATTATTTTATAAAATATGTAGTCAATTTATTTGCTCTTTATTTGCTACAGAGTATAACACATACATGTTTTTCAGTGAGCTGATATTTCCACATCATGATTTAATTACAACAGCTAAGTTCTAAGACAAGCACCATCACAAAACTTAAGATAAAATCATTACACTTGACAATATTGCCATTAAAATATGTATTACAATTACAATATCATATTACAATATGGCTGAAATTTGCACTTGCTATTGCTATTCTAATCATAAGAGGTATATGTTTACAGGTCAGAATTTGTTTCCTTAAACACAGTTCTCAGGAAAGGGGAATGAAGCTTGGAAGTGTTATAATTTACAACTCTGTAAACACAGAATTTTACAAATTTAGCTATTTCCTAGCATGTTTTGATGCTTATACAACAGATAAGAAATGAGAGATGGGTAGAACAACAACAACAAAATATTCCAACAAATTAAAACAGCACTTTCTTCTACAGCAAAAACAGTTTCATGGCATTTTGAAATAAGTGAAAACACAAGCAAAAAAAAACTGACCCCCCCCCCCAAACTATTTACTTTCAAGAACTTTGTCAGTTGGATACTGACAAAGGAAATCAAGGAAGTAATTTTTTGTTCTCTGTTCTCCACAGCAGTCAGAGCAGCTGTGCTGTCCTGATCAGCATCACAGAGAAATAGTCTCTAAATGCTGAAATTTGTGACCTTCTCAGTAGTACGCTATTAAGAAGCTCTTTGTTGCTTCAGGTTATTTCCAGTTCATTTCTCCATGGATATGAGCTTTTTATGGCATTTAATAGACTGAGTTCTAAATACAGAAGTCAGGTTACAGTTCAGAACCACATGGTCACTCTCTTGAAGGGATAATTGCTGGAGAAGGATGGTGATCCCCGTAGCACCAGATGATGAAATGGTGCTTCACCCTTCCCTAATGCAGTTGTTCTAGTCATAGCATTCAGTGCCTTGCACTTGGTTTATGTTCTCTCTGACTGGAGGTCGTTTCATGCTATAAAATTCACATCACTAAAACTATTGTTCATTGATGCAATCATGAAGAAAAAGTCAAGTATAAACACCACAGAAGATTGTTTCCAGTTCAGTGACCCAACATTGGTTAACTGAATATAACTTGACAAGTCATGTTTTCAATTCTCTAACTAAAGACTTCTACAGAAAATGCAGTAGAAAGCATGGAAAAAGTTTTCTCTGTCTCAAATGTGCAGTTTCAATCTTCAGCAAAATTAATTGTGCATATTTCAGCCCCTATAACTGTCAGAATATGTCCTCAGGCTTCGAACATGACATGATTTTCCTGATGGAAAATGCTTTCAAAAATATAATCTTTGTACTTAATTTTAGTGATATTCTGAAAGTAACAAATATCAATCGGAAATTATGTTCTGTTGGAAGTTAAGATCCTCCATGGGAACTTCTGATGAGCTGTTCCTTTAAATAGCATTGGTCCTAGCAACTGAGCTGCCCTTGTAGATGTAGGTGTAATGTTATCCTCAGGCCTTTCAGAAAAGGTTCAGAGAAATGAATGAAGAATAACACTCCTGAATAGAGGGGTATGAGAACTTTTGTGCAAACTGCTTAGATAGATATTCAACTCAGTTCCAAATGAACTTTAGGAGAATTCATAGTAGCCTGATATAAGAAGCATATAGAAATTAATTAAGTAGACTATGTCAATTTTGTTACTGATTGCTTAATATTCATGGGTTTCAAAACCTAAAACCATTTCATTAATATAACACTTTCTCTGGCAACTTCAATGAATTCATCTATTTACAGGAAGATTACTGTCATTCATGGAAAACTGACATTTTGCAGGGGATCCAGCTTGCTAGATGAGTGCCAAATTTATAGGGGAACAAAAATCATTATTAACGTTGATTTTTTGAAGATTCCAAAAAACTATGCAACATTATCTGATATCTTTTTATGGTGCAACAATAAAGAAACATTGGAATAGGTATGGAATGCTGTTAATGTTCATAGTGGTTGAATTTCAAATACTTTGACAAGTTATGGTTTCTTGTAATTAAATTAATTACTCCCCCAAACAGTAAAATTACTTTTAGTTGAATTAATTGTAACACACATCAAATACATAATCACATTCCCAGTTCCATTGCCCTTTTGCACTCATTTCCCCTTGATGTCAACTGGAATTTTGTTTAGAGAGGGAACACAGGAGCAGACCATTAATGTGTTATTAAAGTAGTGATTGAAAAACACACCATGAATTCTTTAGAGTTGTGGAATGCTAACTAAATGTTGTTTTAACATTTACATTTTGTAAATGTAACAATGCTAGGTAAGCTAAAATTTCAAAAGAACACTACGGGTGAATCAATAATTTCTTATTGCGTTCTCTCTTGAATACTGCTATGGGATACAGATTTGTTGTATTCTGTTATATAGTTCATGACTGCAAGCACTTCATATCTGGAAGACTTTATGCCAACCCATGAACTGTATTAATGATGTTAAAAATGGTAATTTAATTGGTCTGATAGGAAAAGCTTCATTTCATAAGACTGTTTCATTCCAGATACCTCTTGATGCATATTTTATAAATGCACACACACACACACACATATATTCATGGAAAAATACGTATTTTTCATGGAAGTATTATTTGAAAGAAATAATGAAATTTGAAATGCTATTTAGCTAATATCTTTGATCAAGACCCAATGACAGGGACTCACAGAACTATATAGGTAGTGAGAAATTTTTCGTGGGGATTAGGTAGTGCAGAACCTATCCCTGTACACACCTCCACAGAACAAAATATTCCCATATGTTTATATTAGAAGTTTACATGATCCCTTAAAACATTTTAGGTTAATGGACTAAAATGAGATATTTTCTCTTGTGAAATAAGAGTTAACTTTTTATACACATCTATTATCAATTCACTATAAACTTCCCAACTCCATACACAGTGATTCACAAAGATCTAGGATTCAGACAGAACAAGAGATTAGAATATCCTTTGAAAAGTTCAGGTCTGACTGCCTGGCTAGCATAAAGAAATCAGATGCCTGATTTCCTGGTCCTAAAGTGAGACTGTTGTGCACTTCTGTTTTGCATCCACAGATATAACCGGTGTCAGGCAAACTTCTTATGCCTCATTCTAAATCATTGCAACACTCTTTAAATCCTCAGTTACTAACAGGTCACTAGAAATGGGTAGTGATGCTTTGAAATAAGGTTTTCTGATCAGCTGCTTGAATTTTCCAGTGTTGCAGAGCAAATACAAGGAAATCACAAAGATATCAATGATTAGGGTGCTAAAATATCTTAAAACAGATACATATTGATGTGATCATAAATGCAAATATAAAGAGTATGGTCACCTAGGAACTACATTAATTTTTATGTGAAGTCTCTCTGTATATCCATGACAGTAAACCCATTTCAGAACAGAAACTTTTCACCACTTGTATGCTTATTAGCGTATGCTTATTAGTGATTTTAGATTGATGCAGTGGGAGATAAGAAAACCCTACTGTTAGAGATTGATATTTTACATCTCTTTCACAAAGCAGTATTTTACCATTGTTTAAATAACACTCCATCTGTTGAAACACCATCAGTGCCTTCAATCTCCTGCTTCTGCTGAAGAAAATTCTGAGTACTAGGCTTGTACTTTGGGATAAACCAGGTCAAAATATATTTTTCAAATACCACATGCAGGGGAACACTCAGATCTCTAAGATTGATCCCTCCAGTATTTCTACCTCCTTCCTGCATTTTTGCCACCTAAACTTACCCATAAAAGTGGCCTAGAAGAAAGCTGGAGAGGGACTCTATCAGGGAGTGTAGCCATGGACCCAGGAATAATGGCTTTGAACAAATGAGGGGGAGATTTAGACTAGATCTGATGTGAGGAAGAAATTCTTCAATCAGAGCACAAAGCACACATGGGAATTAGGGCTGTAGATGCACTTTGCTTCTGTTCTTTTCTGTAAAGAATAGAATGAAATTACCTAAAAACCAGTGTTAAAAATAAACCCAGGGCACAGGATGGAAGGTGCAGGGCAGTTTCTTGGCCAAGGGGCAGTGTTTCTCTCTGGCAAGCCAAATGGCCTGGGGGAGCCAACCCCAGAAAAGGGGTCCTCAGCAACCCCAACCCTCCTCCTTGTCCATGTGAAGGCATCTTCCAGGCCGCTCTCAACCCAGTTGCCTTTGGTCATGTGTGGGCCACTCCATCACAGAAGATTACAGTCACAGTGGCCACCACTGCCCTGCCTTTGCTGCGGGCCCTTTGAAACAGGCCCCCTGCAGCTGGCCCACCATTTGCTGAGCATCTAGGCCCTCTGACTGCCAGCTTGCGCGGCAGGAAGAAGACTAGAAGAGCAAGGCGAGCTGCAGACCTCCTTGGTGTGTGAGGACAGTGATGCAGTCCAGTGAAGCACCAAGAAAGAATGCACCTGACCAGAAGGAGAGGTGTTGTGGGTGGAGGAATAGTGCCGGTGGCACAAGAGACACCAGTGTCTAAGGGACCTCTGGCACCCAGCCCACAGACACATACAGGCAGTAGCATTGGCACCACAACGATACAGGGAACAGGCCAGCTCAGTGACAGGGGGCCTGGGCCTTACCATAGGAGCAATGGTGGCATGGGGTGAAGGCGGGAGCATCAGGCAGACTGCCATGAGGAGCAGAGGCATACCCATAGTCTGGAGCACAGTGCAGGACCCAGTAATGGCTGTAAACCAGACGGCAGTGTTGGACCCATGCATGAAAATCAAGCCGACAGTAGCATGGGACCAAGGCGTGGGACTGAACAACCCCCTGGTTCGGCACCCTGGCCTGAGAACATTCCAGACGGAAGGCATCCCACTTGGGCAGCCTTGGGCAAGGACTGGCTTAGCCGTCTGCCCAACACCATGGAGCCCATGGAGCTGGATCCACCAGATGTGGAGGAACAAATGGAAGTGGATCCACCTCTGCCAGAAGACACCTGGGACTACTGCGGCATGTCTTTGTGCTCTGCCATGTGAGAGCACCAACAGCATCTCAGGAGTGCCCAGCGAGCCCCCTACTTGTTGCTCAGGTTCCATCACAAGCATTAGCTTGGAGCCACCAAACACCATGGACATGCTGCAGGATTGCCTGCAAATGTCCCGGCAAATAAACTCTTGCTGATTCTCAGTGTTTCTTTTTTTGGAGGGAGGAATGGGCTAAAGTTGCACCAGGGGAGGTTTAGGTTGGATATTAGGAAGAACTTTACTGAGAGGGTTGTTAAGCATTAGAATGGGCTGCTCAGGGAAGTGGTGGAGTCACCATCCCTGGAGGTCTTGAAAAGACGTTTAGATGTAGAGCTTAGTGATATGGTTTAGTGGAGGACTTGTTAGTGTTAGATCAGAGGTTGGACTAGGTGATCTTGAGGTCTCTTCCAACCTAGATGATTCTGCGATTATGTGATTCTGTTTTTAGCCTGCTAAGCAGCTGAACTCCACCACAAAAGCTCTCTCACTCCCTTTTCTCAAGGGAAAAAGGGGGAGAAAATATGATTGAAAAAGCTCAGGAGTTGAGAGAAGGACAGAGATCATTCAACAGTTACTGTCATGGAAAATAAATAAATAAATAAATAAAACAGCATGAGGAGATCAATATAATTTATTGCCTATCACTAACAAGTTGAGCAGTAAAATACTAAAAACAAACAAACAAACAAAATAAACTAAGAACACCTCTCCCTCAAATACCCTTCTCTACCTCCTCCCTCCCAAAAGGCACAGGGGAAGGGGGAAAGGAGGCTGCAGTCAGTCCCTGAGGCTTCATCTCTGCCCCTCCTTCACAGTCACTCTCTGCCCCTGCTCCACGTGGGATCTCTCCCACGGGATGCCGTCCTTCCTGAACTGAGCCTGTGGGGGCTGCCCACGGGCAGCAGCTCTTCAAGGGCTACTCCAACATGGCTCCATACCACAGGGTCCCTCTGTCAGGAGCAAACTGTGCCAACACAGGTCCCCCATGGGTGGCAACTCCCCCCAGACCCCCTGCTCCTGCGTGGGCTCCTCTCCACGGGCAGCAGCTCCAGCCTGGGGCCTACTCCTGCAGGGGCTCTCCATGGGCCGCAGCCTCCTCCAGGCCACATCCACCTGCTCCACCGGGATCTCCTCCACGGGCTGCAGTGGAGATCTGCTCCATGTGGGACCCATGCAGGGGGACAGCCTGCTCCACCAGGGGCCTCTCCACAGGCCGCAGGGGAACTGCTGCTGCGTGCCTGGAGCACCTCCTGCCCTCCTTCTGCACTGACCTTGGGGTCTGCAGGGCTGGTTCTCATTCCTGTCTCCCAGCTGCCATTATGCACCGTTTTTTTCCCTTCCTTAAATCTGTTCTCACAGAGGCACAAAAAAATGTCTCTCACAGCTGCTTGGCTCTGGCCAGCAGCGGGTCCCTTTTGGAGCCAGCTGGATCTGGCTCTGATCTGACATGGGGCTGCTTCTCAGCTCTGCTCAGAGGCAACTCTTTCAACCCCCCTGCTACCAAGCCCTTGCTATGTGTGAAATATGTTCATCTGATTTGTGTCAATAATGAACAATGCTAGGGCCTCATGGTGAAATGAACTTCTGTCTTACATACCCTTGTATAACCACAAGTCCAAGAGAAACAGAGTGGTTAGTGCATGTAGTTCTTGTATGTTGCAAAAGAATGGTCTAGGAGTTCGTGTTGATAGAGGGTTTGAAGGGTAAACCTTGAGACTCGGGTCTGGGAGATAAGAGAACAGGGGGGAGTTTTTTGAGATAACTGATGACTATTGCATGAGACACAACTTTCTGACATCTGGCCCAGAGACTACTAAATAAGGAGAGGGGGGAAGCTGAAGAATGACCAAAGGACAAAGCCTGGGAGGAAGACTATGAGCCTTCAGTACGAGTGACCCCCAGAGGGACCACCAGAGACTGATACACCTGTGTCTGTGGGATGGTTTGGGTCCCGGGAAACTAATTATAATAACCCTGCCTTTTCCCAAAGTGGTGATGAATATGTATTAGCCTAGGAGCATAAAAACCAGCCACCTGATGTAACTTGTGTGCATCTTAGTGGAGCAGAGACTCCTGGCGCACCCAGCGCTGTTTGCTTGCCTCTATTCGTTTAATAAATTGTAAACTTTAATTGCAATTCTATTTGGGACTCAGTCATTTATTACATATGTAAACCAAATACAGTGCTCTGATATCTAAATGTATTTATTTATTCTTGACTATTTCTGTAGGAAGTAAAGGAAGAGAAAGATGAACATCAAGCTCTACTCTATTGAGTGCGTCTCCCTGTGATATCACAGTAAGTTATGAAATTTCTCGGGTAATAAAAAGGAAAGGAAATTGTTAATGTGGTAGAAGATTGAAGGAGAGGGAATCTCAGTATTATACAAAACATGTACTGAAGAAAATGCCAAAAGATAGTTTCCTCTTAGGAATTAAGGCAAAATCCAGCATAGTACACCCACAACAATAGTTCTACTAAAAACTGGGATATACATTTTAGTTGCATTCACCTGTTAGTTCTAACTTTTATCCATCGACTTTGCCACAAGTCTAGTTATGTGATATCTGTATTGAAAATACTACCCTTTTCTACAGAAATGGCCCAAAGCACTACAGAGCACCTGAAGTTGTACAGCAAAACAAACAAGGGCAAAAGTAACTGTATCAACCATGTAGATCAACCCTCTAGAGGTCTTCATGTAAGTTTTGCTGAAAATGTGGAAAATTGAGAACACGTAGCTTCTCACAAGAAGCTCTGCATATTTTGTAGAAGTAACCACAGAAGATTTTGTTTAATTTACTCGGAATGTAGGAGTCTCATGTGTGGTGGAGTAGAGGAGATTTTTCTCTCTCCATCTGTGGTGGGTTGACTTTGGCTGGCTGCCAGGTGCCCACTACTCCACGCTGTCACTCTCAGCAAGACAGGAGGAGAAAATGCAATGGAAAATCTTGTGGATAGAATTAAAAACAAGGAGGTCACTCACCAGTTACCATCATGAACAAATGAGACTCGACTTGTGAAAATATTAATTTAATTTATTGCCAATTAATAATAGAGTAGGCCAGTAAGAAATGAACAAAACTAAAATTCCTTTCCTCCCACTGACCTCTTCATCCCTGGCTCAGTATCACTCCTGATTTTCTTTCATCTCTGCCCTAAGAGCATCTGCCCTGAGAGCAGCACAAGAGAGTGGAGGTTGTGTTCAGTCTGTAATGGTTCCCCTCTGCTGCTCCTTCCTCTCCACTCTCTTCCCTTGCTCCAGTATGGAGTCCCTTCCACTGGATTCAGTCCTTCATAAACTGCTCCAGTTTATGGGTTCCTCCTATACAGTTCTTTAAGAATTGCTCTAGAATTCATTTTTTCCATGGTGTGTGCTTCAGGAACAAACTTCTCCAGCATTTGTCTCCCACAGATCACGTTGTTGGTATCTGCTCCAGTCCAGTCTTCCATAGGCTGCAGCGTGGAAGTCTGCCCTGACATAGGCTGCAGTGGGAAAATGTGCTTTACCATGGTCTTGTGGGGATTCACAGGGAATGTCTGCATTGGCACCTGGAACACCTCCTCCCCCTCCTTATTCTCTGACTAGTGTTTGCAGGGCTGTTTCTCTCATCTTTTTCTCATTCTCTCTCACAGCTTTTTTACAGTCTCTCTGTACAGTTTTTTTTTTTTTTTTTTTCTCTTTCTTTTTAAACATGTTATCACAGATGCTCCACCAGCTTGGCTGATGAGCTCACTGTTGTCCATTGGCAGGTCTGCTTTGTAACCAGCTGGAAGCAGCTGTGTCTGGCACAGGGCAGCCCCTGTCCTCTGCTTACGGAAGTCATCCCTGCAACCCCACCCCTACCAAAACTTTGTCATGTAAACCCAAAATACAGTCTGAAATTATATCTATCTATATCATCTATCTATATCTATATCTAATCTATATCTAATCTATATCTATCTATATCTACATCTGTCTGTCTATATATATCTTCAAGCAGTTTCACATCGAGAAAATCAACAATGGCAAATAATATTTTCATCTTTGCATGGCTGAGCAAATTATTTTTGATTGTTGGCCTTAGTTACTTAATGTTCTTTGTAAAATAATTTGGTAATTTTGGTTTGAAAAGCAGAACAATGATTACTTTGCTCATGAAGACAAGTTCTATTTTGCTTCTTTCTACTTCTCAAACTCCTTTTGTCCTTTGCCTAAGCTGTTGCTTTCTGCCTTCCATATGTAAATGATAAGTCATCAAGTCAATCATAGACATACCTGTCCAGGTTTAAATATATGCTTGTAAAAGTGTACCTCTGTTTGCAGATGAACAAGAATTTGTTCAAAGCTCTAAATGGTGTTTTCACTGTAGATATTTTGCATATATAAGTTGGACATGAGGAAAGACACACAGTATGATCTAATCAGCAATTCTGATATTCTTTTCTGATTTCAACTACATTTTTCACATCTGGTGATTTAAAAAAAAATAAATTAATGTTGTATTTGTTAAGAAATAAAACAAGGGGTACCTTAATTGACTACTGTTAATCAAGGATGGTGCAAATTAAAAGTATATTTATAGAATCATAGAATCATTAAGTTTGGAAAAGATCTCCAAGATCATCTGGTCCAACCGTCCCCGAAGAATACTATAGTAGATTGCATATCCACTATGCATTTACTAAGCCTACTGATAATTCAGATTAATTTGATTTACATCAAGGGTCCTTTTGGTGTGAATTAGGTGTAAACAAAAAAAAAAAGAACTAATCTTATGATCATCAACAACACTGACATAAACTGGGCTGAGATATTCACATTTAAGTATATGAACATTATCAGAACCACAGATTTCATTTTCTACGTATCTTACTGTGTAACGACCACATGACCCAAGCATAACCACAATCGCACCCCAGCCAGTGAGCTATTTATGACTCTTAATGCATGTTAATGCAGTTGAGTGTTTTCCTTCTCATGCCATTGCAGAAATGCAAGAAAGGTCTGAATTACTTGCAATGCTTAGCAAATAAAGGGGAGGAAATTCCATTAATAAGGAAAATAATGATATTTGTTGTTTCAAGTATATTATAACTAATCAAATCAAACTCCACACAATTTAGAAAGTTGTACATCTATGATCAGAAATTATTGGCTACAATAACCAGATGGCATAAGGAAAAAAATAATATAAGGATACAACTTAAAAAAAAATATTTTTAAATGTAGGAATTGCAAAACCTATCCCAGATGTTTGTATAAGCATTCAAACTGAAAAACTGAAGGAACTGATAAAACTGTGGTAGTTAATGATGACAAATATTTTAGGTTCTGTTACTTAAATATTGAAGCATATGTACATACAGTCCATACAAATAGACTAGTCTAGGAAAAATAAAATACAAAACACCACCAGTGAGTGACTGCTGTGGTTGTACACTATAGACACACCTATCTTGGGTTGATAACCTTCTGGAAACCCAACATTTGTTTTACCAACTGAGATGATGATATGTATCATTTACTGAATTTACATATTATGAAGTTTAATAATAAAACATAATAGGACATTCATAAATCTTATGTGTTGCATATTCTTCTTTCTTGTTTCTCTCTTGAGCTTCAATTGTAAAATGTTAAACTGCCAGGGGAAAGTGAGCTTTTCCTAATCTGAATTGCCTAATGACTCAAAACCGGGTTAACCGAAATAAAAGCAATCAACTATTAGAGGTTTCAGTCTCCAGGTTCCCACATTATCTAGTTGTGTATGCCTAAATTGCCACTGAGTCATGCTGGTTCTTAAAATGAGATGCAATGCTTTTTTCATTTCAGCTTTGGCCATTTTTGAAGGAGAGTGGTACCCTACACCAGTTCACTTACTTGTCCTTGAGAGGAAAGGATGTACACTATTTGCATACATGTCATGGTATTGGTGTTTACGCAGTCTTAACCATAAGAGGAAGGCAGAATGGAATGATTCTACTTTTCTAATGCCATTTCACAGTCTTCAGCTTGTAATTTCCAAGTCCATGCTAAGTCTAGTTTTAAATGCCAACCCATGTCAGTTTTACATAATTTCTATTCTATTCCCGTTTATAACTGCATGTAGGCTATGAATCTAGCTGTGGAGTTTTGGTGTTTTCCCTGAATGGTACCTTGAAGAAACCTGAGTTCTATGGCTTCTTGACTGCTATCTGTATAGCCTTGTAAAGCAAATATTTGGAAAAGGAATATTCTTCTTCATGAAGATGAAATTGACCAAAAGATGAAAATCACAAAATGGTTATTTGTCTTCAAAGGTAGAACAGAAGAACAAGTACCACACCTCAGATTTAATTCACACTATAAATAAAGAGAAGTGTGTATAAATTGCATTGCACTGTGCCTAGAAGGAAGTCACTCTAAAGAAAATACAGCTGATGGTTTTACTGAACTGCCAAAATCCACTGACTATCTTTGCTTGTGTCCAGATTCTCCTGAATCAGTGAGAATACCTGTAGCTTTTGGGAGGACACCTACTATACTCATATACAGGATAGCAGGATAGGGCTGTGAAAACTTGCCTCCCTTTCTAATCTCAGTCTACCTTTCTCATTGATACTAACATGAATTTCATTCTAGGAACTGCACTTTTTTTTTCCTCTTTTTTTTTTTTTTTTTTTTTTTTTTTTTTTTTCCCCTCACGTACAGCAAATAAAAGATCTATATGCACAAGTATGCACCACCAATACCAACACAATGAGTAGGATCTCTCTGCATAGGAACCCTATCAGGTATACTGTTAGCTACTCATTAGCTTGAATAGATCAAGAGTGTGTACAGATTGTATTTCCGCCTTAGAGTTTAGAGTTCGAGATTCAAGTCACTGAGCAGGGTAGGGGAACTAGGGAACTAGGAAAGTCTGAGCCATAAATTCACTTTTGGCATTAAAAATTGTTCTACGATATTGGTATGTCTTTTCAAACCAGATTTTACCTCACCTTTCTTTGACTGCAGTAGAGGAGTAGATATGAAATATTGCCCTCCCATGTCATCAGCCTTGGGTTGAATGCAACATGGCTAGGCAGAACATTATCTTCTATGCTGAAGAAATCATCCCCTCCCTGATTTGAGCAGTGCAATACTCTCACTTCCTTGCCCATGTCTTATTTACATCCACTGGCAGGTATGGTGGTGAGTCCAGAAGGTTTTAGGATATACCATGTGGTAAGGAAAAAGTTAGAAATCAGTTTGGCAAAGCTAAGCAGAATTCCATCTTCGTCTTGTGAGTGGCATCTCTCCTTATCTCTAGATAACTACCTGTGCCAGACTAATATATGGCACAAATATCTCTTAGAGTTCTCCAACTCTCTCTCTCAATCTTGTCTTTCAGAAAAAGTAACTAAATTCATTAAAAGTTTATTAATAAAAACCAGTAATAATGTCACAATAATCTTGGGCAGAATAAAATCTTTATAAAACATTTAGAAGGCAAAACACACTAAATAAATGATAATTACTGTAATTCAAGGAATTTTTTGATTTTGTCTGTCTGTTCCACCCCCCACACCCCTCACCCCCCAATGCTAAAACCCATCAATCTGGTGGATTTTATTTTACCCAGACTTTTAAGCATCTTTATTAGTGGTTTTTAAATTATTTTACAATCTTGATCTAGTTTTATGAGTTATAACACTTACCACTGTATCACTTTGTTTCCCTGTTAGGGTTTCTCACACACATACCAGAAATGCTAGTGGACCTAACAATATACTAAAACCTGTGGGCTCTGTTATACAACTGACCTCACACAAGAAAGTCTGCTTAAAGCTGACATAATGATATGGACTGTTGTTTTGTCCTTTCTCATTACTAAAGCAATTACTCCACAAATAAATACTGATTCATTATGGTCACTCCATGGAGCTAAACACCAGCTCTGTAATGCTCAGATACAGAATCGGAGAGTCAGGCCTAATTAAATTGGCCCAGACACTTTAGCAAGCAAATGGGGCCAACTTAATTGGCACAGAGTGAGATAAGGAAATTCAGGCACTATTCTGTGAAATACTGTTTTAAATTATATCTAAGGAAGAACATTGCCCTTAATTTCAGATTTCTTAATTAGGAACATGAATAAGCAGCAATATAATCTTTGCAGTCTACAAACATGAAAATGTCAGATGAACTTTGCTTTGTCCAAGCCTGTTAACCAGTGAGCAAATACGACTATAATTATTATTAGTTACATTTGTCTTACATGTAGACTATAGCTCAGATGAACAGTTAATGTGGTGGATACGCATCAAAAGGAAGATAAATCTGACAAATGTTTTAACAAACACTGTGTCTGGAGTATTCATTTGCATTAAGGTGTTTTTAACATCAAAAGTCAAGAAAATATATACCACAAACCAATGCACTTTCTCAATGCAGTTCTGGTTTCAGTTGAGGCACACCTGAAGACGTTTAGATTTGGTTTAGGTTTGTCTTCAAACACTTCAAAATATCAGTTCAGGTTTAACTTTAAGAAAAGAACAACAGTTCAGAGCAGTTTTCAGTTTTTCAGGTTATTTGCCTCTGATTATTAACAAAAGTTTGGAGCAGCTGTAGTAACTACATCAAGTCAGTGGCTCTGTGACCGTTTTTGGCAGCTGAAGAGCTTATCAGTCTTTCTCCACTATTGCTTGACTTTGAAAGGTGCAGACTATAATACTGCTGCTCATGATATTCACCATACAAATGCAATCAATGATTTACACCTCCCAGTTGGTAAAAATAGTGTTGTTAACTTTATACTCTGTGGTACACACCAAGAAATACCAAGGAGCTGTACAATTTCTAGCTATCTGTTCATGTCATACCTTGCACTAAGAGACTGATTTCTGTATTATTAGGTGTCCAAGGCTTTTCCTGTTTGTGTAACTTATGGTCTCTTGAGCCTTTCCTGGCAAAACAATCAGTTACTGGTGTTGTAGGGTTGGTAACAGGTGAGTGAAACTGTCACTGACTCGTTTAGTTGCACGTGTAAGCAAGGTCAAAATATGTTCAGTACAATTCAGAAGCCATGCACTTTAAAACTCCAATAATTATTCTCCAGCACTTAAAATGAATGCTAAAAAGCTATGCATTAAGAATATTAAGAATATGGCAATGAACAAGACAAAAAAAAAGTGTTACAACTAATGTAAGTGTGAAAATTGTCCATATGTTCTCCACTTCCCAGAAGCTTTAAAAAAAAAAAAAAACAACAAAAAAAAAACAAACCCTCCACATTCTACAACAGCTCCGATTAAAGGACATCCCATTGGGAAAAAGGCTGAAGAATTATGCATATCCTAGTTTTTGGTAAACAAAACCATATTCAGTTTGTTATTAAATTAATTTAGTCTAGATGGATTAATGTATGGACTACAGTGGAAAAATCATGAAAAAGGCATTTAACCAGGCATTTCACAAGCCAGACCTGTATAACATATAAACACATACAATAAATAATTCTGTTGAAAGCATTGGAAAAATATTGATTAATTAAAAAAAATAAAAAAAAAATCTCATGCAATACTGTAGACCTTAAATGAACCGCTTGCTTTGTATCATATTAAGGTCACACAAGGAATGACTACAGCACTTGATTTTACATACTACATCTTCAGATTGTTTAATTCTGTCAGGCAGACCCATTTCTAACTCTTGTTCACTGGAACAAGTATTAACCAAAGATCAACGAATAGTGGCTCACCTCCTAGCAAAACTAATACTAGCTGCATTCAGTACTCTTTTAAAGAGGACATCTGAAGGCAGCTGAAAGCTTAAGATCATAGCTGTGGTTTACCTCATCTTTTTTTCTGGTTCCCATTTGACCAAACATCACTTTTGGCCTGAGAATGCATTAGGAGTTTTAAACAGGTCTGGATGTGGCAAATGACTAACAGGAAGCAAGCAGTCACCTCAGAGCACTAAGATTGCTATACTGGGCAACCCTACCAGAGTTTGATTCAAGAACCGGAAGAGTTCTACTGAGAACCTAAAATCCTTGCTTTGCTCTGCTAAAACTGCAGAACCTTTCAAGTCAGGTCTCTTCCTGCATGGGTGCTGCCAAGTGTTGTCAATGACAACAGCCTGGCCCCTCTCTTTGAATCTTTAGAACAAACATAAGGCTTTGCAGGAAATATTTTCAGAAGACAATTTCAAAGAACAGAATTATCACACAGGGTCTCTCCTTGTCTAACTCCTCTCCCTGTTCCTTCACTAAGGCAGAGTAACTTCAGTCTCAGAGATGACCATGGATAGAGATTAGTCCATTGCTAATAACACCACTTTGGTATTATAAACAGTGAAAAATGAGATGAGCAGAGAGGAGATGTTGAATCAGGTATTTTGGAATTATATCAGCACAAGCAGATCTATGCCTATACCTATGCCTATGCCTATGTTTATGGGGGATGTGTTTACATATATGTTTACATATATGTGTATATAGAGATGGTGATTAAACATAAGTATGTATATAAGTATTTATATGTGCAACTGCATATATATTACACATATACACTTATATGTGTAGATCTAAACATCTTTTATCTTTCTGCACATGGAACAAAGAAAATGAATACTATTGATATATTCAGACTTCTGTGAAATGGTATAACCTTATTTATTTATTTATTTAGTAAATGTGAGTTTGGAGCACAGTATAAAGTATGGCTATAAAATCCTGAGAATAGGGGGTTTATGATGTAAGGCTAATACAACCCTCACAATAATGTTGTGAAAGCAGTATTATAATATCAGTATGATGGCTGGTAAAAGTGGAATTATTTTTAGGTTATCTCCAAGTCAATTTGAGTGCACTACCATGTGTATAAATATCTGCTATAAGAAATAAACTAGCTTTATTTTACAGGACCAGTGCTTTGGTCCTACAGTGAAGTCATGGAATCTGACAGCACTGTAACATGGACCTTTGTAAAGTTATGTCTTTGGCATACTCTGAAAAGTTGTTGCTCTTTATTAGCATGTTTAATAAATATTTGTTTTAACAGAATATACTGATTCAAAATGATGCTTTCAAGGTACAATGAATGAGAGTTGATTTTATATCTGTTGTAACAGAGCTAATACTTTTAAATTAATTTCCTCTCTCGAAGAAACAGTCTAAATGAGTAACCAGAGTATTCTAATAAGTAGCCAGAGATGGTCTGGACGTGTGGCACACACATACAGCCTCACAGGAGTGGAATGGGTAGACTGCCATTTCAAGTTGCTTCCAGCTTACTCCCTTTGTTTCTCTGAAGTGTGATCTCTAGTTTACAAAGCAGTACAAAATAATGGGCAGAAATCAACATTTTTAAGCCCAGCTTTGCAAATGAATATGGTATTTAAAGAAGCATCTCTGCCCTCTATTTTCATATAATGATGCCCCTTAGAAATATCTCATTTTGAAAAAGAGGGACTTCTCAGGCATATAGAGAACACTCACAAATTTGAATGTAAAAAGGTTTTTTCACATGTAGCAACTCCGGGAGTTCCTTAGAGAAGAGACTTTTAAAAGACCAGTAGCAATGGCAGCACTGCTTTACAAGTACATAAGCACGATTTAACACATAGTAATCTAGACTCCAGGTGTTTTGTGGCTGCTGACAATTTTTCAGAACTCAGAAAATAAGAGGCAATAGATTTGGCCACAGCCGTTAAAATGTGCACTGTTAATTGTTAATTTTGTGGGGGTTTTCTCCCAGTCTCATGCTTTTCCCCAGTAATGTGTCTAATTTCCTTGGATAATGATCTGATGGCACAGATATCCACAGTAGATTTACTCAATTTCCCTGCTTTTGCTGAGATTAATGGTGTAATGAAAGCATTTGTTTCACGGTGTCCCTAGAGACCTGCTTTGAATTGACTCTTAGCCAGAGTTTTATTATGGACAAAGCCTAAATGAGGATAATACAGAAATCTTTATCATTACTACTGCCTTAGTTTCATGTTCAGCTGGAGAGCCACGTAATTATCATAATTGATATATATCTGAAACAAGGCATGGAACACTTTTTGAAGAATATTCTTTTTCTAATCACTTTCATCTAGGCAGCACCCTGGCTCTGGGAAGCTGTTTACTAACAACTCTCTGGGAGCATGAGTGTTTGGGACCCTCTCACACCACACACAAGGGTTATTCTTCTGATCAGGAGGCTTAGCAGGGCACAGGGTCATTGGAGCAGGTGAGAAACAGAAGAGTAATCAATTTCCTCATGTATGAAGGACTGTAGGGGGGGAATTTTCCTCCTGATAAGGCAAGGGAGCACTTGTGTCCTCTGAAGGACCAATGTTTTTATCTTTGAGCTCCTCTTGGGGTATTGGAGCTGAAAACCAAAACTATCCAAAAACACACAACTATTCAAAGAGCCCTGATTACTGTAATAGGTGTGCACAAACAGAATTATTAAAAAAAAAAAAAAAGATTCCAGACCTCTTCTGCATGCAGACTTAGTGCAACCCTTGGTATGCCAACTGACACCACCAGCTGAAATTGGGAATTTCTGTTTCACTGGAAATTCCTGATCTTTATCAGAATTCACTCCACCTCCCCAAACTGTGGAATAATTTGTGTTTCCCTTTGATGTTTCAAATGTTTCAGAAATGATCAGAATGTTTCACTGAATGGTAGGAACATTTGCTAGCAAGATTCAAGCTTTCATTAAAATGTAGTCAGTGGAGGCCAAGTATAATTTAATATTTATATATTAAAATTTAATATTTTTATATTAAATTTTCTATTTACATATATGTATTAAAAAAGCCTACAGTTAAGTTTGTATCATCTATAGTAGACCCCCTGTGACATCTTCCATCTAACCGTCTCCTGTTAGTTGTGTTTCTCCAGTTGTTTTATACTTTGTCTATCTCTGTCTTTCCCCTGCTGTGACTGAAGAAAATATTTCTAATCAGAGGGAGAGAGGGAGGGACCCTCTACCACCTGCTCTGCCCTGCTCAGGGAATCCTCCGTGGGAGGATGGGAGGGACTGGAGGAAAAAGCCTCACTCACCACTTGCAGCCTTATGTAGATGTGACATTTTATCTGGTAGAAGCACAGACAGCAGGGGCCGATGCCTGACTGTCACTCCAGATGAATACTTGGTTGGTGTGTGAGTGAGAAGAGCCTCTCAAGCCTCAATTATTACAACACACACACACACAGTCCAACTGTGCTGGTGGCTCTGAAACTCTCCAGGCTAACCCTCTGGTGCCCAAACACAGACAGAAGGACTTCAGTGTGACGATGATCTGCTTCTCAAACACACAGTCATTAGGCTTTTCCAGTTCAGCTGATTTTATGTAATGTATCCAGGAACTAGTATCATTGAGAAACTGGTATAATTGGGATCCCAAGTGCTTGGATCCCAATCCCAAAAGAAAACATGGGTATGGACTGTAAGCAGTACTCCAGGTATGATCACTTCTTAAATGAGTGTCCAAACTGGCCTGTGCTGTTCCTGGTAAGATCACTAGCACCATGACCTTAGGAAAGAATGCTAGAATGGACTTCTATCCTCTTCATGTTATTGAGTTACAAGCAGAGCCTTTATTGATATTTTCATGGAACCAAAGCCCTTCTCCACCTCCAGACTTACAAGTTTTGAAGAGTTAAATTCTAGCTTAGAAAAACATTGCCACCTGGCAAATCTTTGAGGAAATGAAGCCATTTAAACCAAATGATATGGAAAGATTGTCTGAAAATAAGGCATCATAACACAAGAATGCAACGAATACAACTTTGGCAGTTTCTGGGAAAACAGTTAGACATTACTTGTACTTCTATTTCTAAAATATATATATATTAATTTAGTATCATGCTTGTAAAGCAGATCACAGATACAAACTTCTGCTCGTTCGAATAGCTTAGCTCAAAACACTTGGGAAAAAGGTAGAAAGGATAATGTGTGCCGTTGTCCATTTTACTCTATGTTAGTACCTTCCCAGAGTACCTATTATCTTGCCTTTATCTGTTTGTAAAATGCATTTTTTTTAAAGATTCAAATAATACTGTAGAACTTTCCGCTAGTTTGTAACAAATATATACATGGTTTTATATTTTATTGGACATACCATATTATTTGCATGAGTTTTAATTTATGGTTTATCCTAAAATTCTTTAAAATATAAATAATTTAGTAATAACCATATTCTCAACTACATTCATTACTAAGACTTTTTTTCTGTTTGTCATTGAACTGGCAAAATGAAATCAAGCAAAGGATTTCTGTGGTGGTGGTGTTATGATTTATTTTTCTTCTTAGCTTATGGAATGAAATTTGAATTATCTTTCTCTTCAAATAGGTTTATAACAGGACCTGCAAGAGAGTACCATAATTCTATGGCATTAGATTCATGGAAAAAATGAGTTGGTTTTTTTTTTTTTTTTTTTTTTTTTTAGCAAAAAGGAAGACAAGTTAAAATCTAGAACTTGAATATTGCTCAACTAATGTAAAATGACAAAAGGCTGATTTAGAGTTCAAAGTATTTGGAAGAGGTATGAATACAGATTACTATAAGGAAAAGGGAAAAAGAGTGGTGTTTCTGTGCCAGAACTGAATGAGTGACTATCTGCTTTTTGGAATGCTTCTGGTGTGACGGAACACCATACTGCTGAGAACAGGAATCATTGATTCTGAAAGAATCACAGACCTTGTTAAAGAGAATAGGTGTTCCATTCACTCTCTCTGTTGCAGACCAAAGGCAGAACTGATTAAGTACCTTTATCAAATGAAATATCTGTAGATGGTAAAAGATTGCTATTGGAGCATTAAAACAAATGGCTGGGCCTGTGCAGGCTTAATACAGATAAATCAAATCATTAAAAGCATGTTTATTGAAATATGTGAATTAGAGTGGGGAAGGCAGGAGATGGAATTCTGAGAAATGTTTCTGAAGAGAGACAGTTCCTCAAGTACTGAATTTATCGTAGATGCATACAGGAGACTTGTGATTAAGAAAATGACCATTTTGCTTGCTTTCTACTTTATTCAAGAAAACCAGACTTTGCATACAGAAGGGAGTGATATTAAACCAAGAACATTTTAGTCTTTTATGTAAAGAAAACTGAGTCCAGCATAATCACTGATTCAGCACTCAAATGAAAAGAAAAAACTATACTGCAGTATTTTTCTTAGAAAACATATAGTTAGCCCAGAAATATACAGATTAGATCCAAGATATAAATTTAAATTATTCTTAGATCCAATTATGTTTGAATAATTTCTTCCTGTTGACTTTATATAAATATGAAGGAATAAATAGGTATCTGCTCATTTCAGACTCTTCCCTTCATCATAGTACTTAGCTGCATTTGCTTTAGGAACAGTGGGAGTAAGAAACAAAACCAAAAATAGATTGGCATTATTTATCATTGCAGTGGTGAATTGGAGATTAATTTCCTCAGGATAAATGTTCTTAAAATAAAAGTTGATGCACTGGCATTTTAATTAGTCACTTCCAGTTAAATCCCCATTGTTTTTTGTTTGTTTCTGTTTGTTTGTTTCTTTAGGTGGGAAATTGTATCAGTCATCCCAGAAAGGATACATTTCTCAAATGGTGTTTGACTTTGTAAAATGAAGTTATGAGGGAAAGGAAGGAGCCAGTCCTAGGTATAAACTGGACATTTTATATCCCTGGCCAAGATCCAAAATGTGGAAATGTCAAATACCCCTAATTGCAGAAACTGCCCAAGAGCCAGCTATCTTCTAAACATATTTTTATTAATTCATTTTTCCTTACCTTTGTCTTGGCAACTCTGTGGTACAGAAGAGAAAAAACAGTCAAACAGATGAACTGAAAATATAAGCATTACGAACAGCTAACATACTTCTGCAGTTCTTTTGCTGTATGTGCTCTGTCCTGTGCTGGTTAGTGGCTCCCTTTGAACATCACCCAAATTCTGTCCCTTGTTTCATCTACCTGACTTCTTCTTTCCTTGGTTCCTTATAATCCTGTACAAACTAATTTCCTCCTACTTTTCTCCTCCTCCCTTGGTTTAGTTCATTAAGCAACATCCACCATAATTATGGTACTGACACTGCTTGACAACTATCTCTGTTCTTTCAGCATGCATGAGCAAGTGCTTTTCAATAGTCCTCTTTCTGGGGCAGGGACGGTCTAACTTCTCCACATTTTGAAAGTACTTAACAGATGGCTCAATTCTCCAATTTGTTTATTTATTTATTTATTTTAATCCCTGAAAACACTTATCTAAGAACTTAGTATGTTCTTCTCTATGTTCAAAGCTGAACTGAAAGTATCTTTTTACTATATCTGGAGCTTAAATTCAGCAAAGCAGTGAAACACTGACTTCAAACATCACTAATGGCCCTGAATACCATAGCAGTAGTGTATGAGTAAATTATAGTTATGGTGCATGTTCTTGAAATACCTACTCTTTCCAGGAACGCCGTCCTAGTGATTTTGCAGCATGATATGAAACCCACAAATTCACTTCTTAAAAAAGAACCATATTGAAACAGAAACATAATGACATTCTTGATCCATTAATAATGCTTGTATTTTGTGGTCTTTGACACCCATGATATTTTTTTTCTTATTTGCTATTATATTAAAACACTATATTTTTCTGAAGAGGTGAAAATCTGCACAAAACTTTTCTAAAATATATTATTTTTAAGGAACTTATCCTGTATTATTTGCTGGAAAGTCTGTTGTAAACAATTATCTTCTCTGAGGTGAGTTATTAAGTTGTTCATTTTTAAAAGAATCCTTTTAAAATTATTTCAAATCTTGATAAAGTTATTCAAAGTTACTCAAAGTTTTATAAAAACAAATAACACAGAATTACAGAATAAAATAGATAACCATTAAACTGAAGATATTTTACTTTCAATGGAAGCTAGTAGACCAAAGGACACAATTAGTATATCCAACTGAACGACTATGCATAAAGTAGGAAAATTGCAGAGGTAAAATAAGAGAATTAATATTATTTAATATGCAACTATTAATCATTTATTAGTTTGCATCAAAAGGTTTTTGAATGTTTGAACATCTCTAAAAAAGGATTCAATACAAGCTAGTAGTCAGCAATGGCTGCAAACTGGTGCTCTGGTGTTCTACATGAGAAAGGGATCATTCATTCCTTAGGCACTTGTTTGTTATGTTTATATTACATATTATCATAAAGTAGTGTAGCCTAAGTGGTAGACGGTTGCATTCTTATGATGCAGAGCTTCCTGAATGTTTTAAGAATTACTAAAGAATCTATTTAATAAATTGAAAAGTTTTGCTTATAATTCATAAACCTCATACGAACAGAAAAATTGCTGATAAGTAAGCTAAAAAAAATAAAATGGTAGTGTGAGTGAAAGCAACCATGGTTTGTCATGCTTGAGCTGTGAAGTCCTTTATATAAATCCATATTTAAGATGAAAGCTTTAGCAGATACAATGTCACAAAACCATGAAGAATTCCTTATCCACGTTTATCATCATTAGAAATGTGAATGATAAAAAAAGAATTGTTTAAATATATTTAACTTGACCCTTGTTGTATTGAGGAGGAAGTCACATACAAAAAAAAAAAAAAAAAAAAAAGGAAAACATTCTTAGGGTTCATTCACAGACCCATCTTTTTTCTGGTATAGCAATAGCAGTAGAAACTCTAAGATGTCTCAGTCCACAATTTAACTCACGATGTGTGAAAATTAAGGTGAAAAACAATGAAAATTTAATGGAAGAAGGGGGAGCTGTATTTCTGGGATTGAGCTTCCCCCAGACATAGGAGGTGAGCAAAACTTTGCCAAATGCTTGGGGATTAAAAATGCTGACAGAATGAGCTGAGAAACAACAGCTAGATTATATGTATATTATATGTATATAAGTTAAATTGCTGATATGGGGCTTAGGCTCTTGTGTCTTAGAAAATACATGCAGAGCACTATAGTATACTATAAGAAAAAAGGCTGGAGAGTGTGAATGGAGGGGGACCTTCACTGCAAATGCGAGGATATATCATATGCGTTGAAACATGGGAAATCAAACAGAACTACTGGTTATTTTATATCCAGGATGCAAATATTACACACCTAAAATCTATTGTAAATCTGTTTTGCTGTTATATCAGAATCACTTTATATTCAGATAAATATGGTATATAACAAAGGCAAAATGGGGTCACTGTTAGTAGTGAATATAAATTAGAAAATAAGAATGGTAGAAAGTTGATGAAGAAAAAAGAGAAAAAATAAGGAAATGCTTACAACCTACAATATGAAAGAGATTTTAACTACATCAAGGAAAAAGGTAATCCTAACAATATTACTTTTCCCTTACTATTGACAATATTGCAAATAAAACATCTTTCCATTTATACTGAAAAAATATTTCTTCTTTTAGTTGAAAAAAATGAAATAAATCCAGTCATTTCATATGCTGCTGATGAAATACTTTTCACACTGATAGTAAATCAAAAGCTGCAGCTCCTATAACTAGCTATTTTAAAATACAGATCTGGCCAACCTCCTGTCCCAAAGAGTAAAAAACAAAATATGAAAAGCTTTCTTGATTCTCACTGTTGATTTCTAATACAAATTAAAACTGTTAGGAAATTTCACATATTTGAAAAGCAGTTAAAACAAAACAAAACAAAACAAACAAAAAATAACAACCAACCACCATCACAACAAAAGATGCCGTTTTATTTAAAATAAAATAAAATAAATAAAATAAAATAAAATAAAATAAATAAATAAAATAAAATAATAAAATAAAATGTGACGATTCCATTAACTATATAATTCTCACATTGATTCTGAGCAAACTTGTCTAGGTGAGACTTGATTCATAAAACATGCTAAAGAGAAAACAGTTAGCTCGGATTAACATTAATTTAAGGAAACTAGATATTGCCCAAAATAAAGTAATATCTATTTCTGTTGAGTTTACAAGTTAGACTGATGGAGGGATAAATGAAAATTTTATTTAGCATAGCTGAAAATACTTTTCATATACACAGTATGGAAACAGACTTAAAAACTAGAGGGGTTTCAAGACAAAATTATAAACAATTTGGAAAAGATAGGTATTATGATATGGGTCTCTAGGTATCTAGGATATCTGGAAAGAGACTGATTTAGAGTACATGAAGAACAAAATAAGATAAACAGAGGAGTCTGTGATATACCAGACAAAATATTTATTGGTTAGAAATAAAGGCAGCAGTATCAAGGCAAAATTTTTACAGGGGTTATGCATTTATGCTATAATTTTTTATGTTATATTATGCTTTTTCAAATATATATAGTCAATAAGGAATAGCAAAAAAATGAAACAGAATTTCCATATCAAATCTAAGTCAAAAGATCTGTGCAAAGATTTTTGGAAGTGTAGGGCTTTCAAGTGAATAGAGCAACCCCATAAATCACAGAGAACTTAACAGAGCACTTTATTTGAGAAAGCCATGCAGTTACAGCTCTGTGCAGGTATTTGTCTTGTTTATCTGACAGATTAATAGATTTTTAAAAAGCACAATAATTTGGAGTTTAATGTCAGGAACATATCAAACATCCTTACCCATAAATTTAGAAGAGTCACAACACAGAAAAGAATAAGGGGATGTAGATGTAGTAAGGGAAGGCAGAGTCACGGTAGTGGAATACAGCCAAACAAATGTGTAACTGAGCCAGAGTGTTGAAAAAGTCACTGGCTTTTATCTCTGTTGTGGGTTCACCCGTGTAGTGGCTAAGCACCAACACAGCTGCTCATTCACTCCCTCCACAACCCAGTGAGAAGACTCTGCTCTTTCACATGCAGTCATCCATCCACACAATTGGACTGCTGGAGCAAAGTTTAAATTTGGCATTCTGGTAATCAGTTATTTCCAAGAAGTCTTACAAGTGGTTTTGCACAAGCTAGAAGAGCCTGCTTGAACAATAAAGATCCAATTAATGGGGCGTTAACAACCGTCTTTGATATATCTTAGTCTGTCCTACCAGTTGCTACTTCTGGCCATGGTAGCTTCTTTTTATTAGCACATATCAAGATCCTAGTTTATTGTAAAAATTGTCACCTATGATGCTGCTCTATATTTTACAAGTTATATATGAACTTTACTGTGGGCTGGAAGGATATCTGCTGACTTTTGTACACTGACTTGTAAGCTATAGGAATTGATGAAAGATTAGCTGATCTCTGCTATTTCTTGTAATTTAAAACGAACCCTTTCTGAAATTTGCTTTAAACTTGATATGAAAAATATATCTGAGGAAAATGGTTGCCTGATATTCAGAATGTTGTACAGTTTAAAGATGCAGTAATCTACACTGACTATGCACTTTTGTGTGTGTAATGAAAAGCCAGATTTGAATTTAATTGCATGTTTTTACCAAAACATCACTTTATCATATTACTGAAGGTTATAAGTTAACCTTTTGTTGTTTACTGCTTTGTCTTCTAAACATGCAGGCTTGATTGCAGGCTGCTTTGTGTTGTCATTCTGAGACAAACACTTTGAGCTTGTTTATTCCTATTGACAACAGGTTTGAACAGGTTGGCATAGCTATACTGTGATCAAAGAAGTAATCATTCATGGAATGACAATGCACAGAACATTCACATTATGCACTGTGCTTTTATGGGTGCTGCACATTAACTGAATATCATAACTTGGAGGAGATCATTCAGAATCAGAAATGAAGAATCATAATGTAATTTGCACTGTTGACTGGCTATCAGGAAATTATATGAATGACAGTGAAAGTTTGCACTATAACACTATATAAACCTCAATCATGCATTCATTTATAGCATGACTTCCTGATTGCATGCTGAAACTTAGGAACAGTGAACCTCCTGAAGCAGAAACACTAGAAAACAAGCACTTTATAAATCAGAGAACATTTAAGGGCATTTAGGTGTAATTGTTTATTTCCAGCTATTGTTGGTGTGCTTTTAATAATTAAATGACTACATTAGGAGGGAAGACTTCTTAGCAGGAATAAAATGAAATTTTATTTGATATATACACAAAATGGTGTGAATTACATTGCAGTCCAAAAAGGACCAGAAAGAAGCATTTATAATGCATCAAGGAAACCAAACACAAGTAATTAAATGAAAAAGCACTCCTTGGAGCTGATGGTTCAAAACTTACATGTGGCTTTACTTTGTTCAGGGGTCAACCATTCTTAACTTTCAGTTTGCTTCCCTTTTCTAATCTAAAATTAGCATTTTAACAGTCAGGAAGTTGGTCAAACAGAATGATCTTAGAGCAACTTGTTAGCCACTTAGCTGAGAATAAATCTAGCCCCTTTCCCACCTGTGTGATTTGAAAGAAGGGGCTCCTCTGGGAGTATCAGATCCAGTTGTTACTGCTGGAGGTATCTGGCTGTGCTGTAAGTCTAGGAAGTAGTGATAGTTGCTTATGTTTGGGTGTACTTTCCTCTTGGTGCCCAGACTAATGTGCTGTAATTTGAAAGAACTTGCAACCTTCCCTTCATTTGTGCCTCAGTGCATCCACTCTCCAAGACAACAGGTCTGGATGTGACCTTCTTCTGACTGATGCTCCTGAGGTGTCTGACAACTGGACTGATACTAAGGCCAGCTTTCTGAAAATGGAGAGAATGGAAGTGTGAAAGACAATCATTTTGTGAAGCATTGAAGTGAAAAGGACTACTCAGCATGAAAAGACTTCTGGATGACAAGGGATTCAGCAATTCCTGACTTTTCCAAAGAAATGACCTAAAGAAAGAGCTAAATCTTTTGGACTGAAATATTCTCTTTTAATCCAGTGCCTCAAAGTGCATCAAACGTGTTCACCTTGGGGTTCCATAGCCAATATGCTCTAAATTTTCCCCTCATGGTAATAAGTTGTTTTTGAGCAAACCCATCAGTATAATTCAAATAGAGAAAATGTCACATGGGATTAGACCAATAATCAATCTAGACTGGTATCCTATAGTGGCCAACAACAGATGTTTCAGAGGAAAATCTCTGAAACCTCTATAGTGGAAATTTTATAATGCAATGCAAGGATTTCTTTCCATCCTAGGCAGGAAATCTTGAAATAAATTGCTCATTTCTTATAAAACACAAAATGAGATTGACATTTCGCCTACTCTGAGGTAGGAGAGACATACATTGTAAAAAGTATTGCATCTTCATTCCCTTTGATCATTCAGAAGGTGATTTTATAAGCATTTGAATATTTGAATGCTACTGAAAAAAAGAAAAAGACAAAAAAAAAAAAAAAAAAAGGCTTTGTATTCTTACCAGCCTGGGACTTTTTATGCTGACTTGCTGAGTTAGATCAGACTTGTGGGAACCTTGAAGCAAGCATGAAGCATGCTCAACTGACATGAAAGGATGCTCCTCTAAACTTGTGGGAAGATGAAATAATATGGTCTTTCTTGGGGTACTGCTAAGTCTGATACTTCATTTTGTCAAACTATTGCAAACATAACCAGTATTCTGTCAGTCCATTTAGATGCCATAGAAGTACTGTGCACTATGTCTCTCACCTTGCTGTCTGACAATGATCTACAGACGTATAAGATGTATGCTTTGATGAAGTTATTACCTCTTTATAATAAAAATCTCATCTGTAATTGTGAGAAGCAAGTAAGCAATGTTTTGATGTAGTGAAGACTAACTCTTTAGTTTAACGGGAAATATAGAATATTTTGACCATTATTTTACACTACTTAAATTGCTGCTACTTAGTGTAATATACATTACCTTGCTGCAGTAACTAGAGGTTAGCCAAACCTGTGAGTTCAGCAAATCTGGAATGTATCCAAATCTGCAGATAGCTGAAGGGCATTTTACCTGTTTCACCCTGAAAAAGAGGCAAAAGCTTTAAAAAGAGTCCCCATTTGCTTAAAATACACCTCTTCTTGAAATATTTGATTTAAATATGTATAAATTCTAGATTTGTTTTAGTCTTTATTAACCTTCAATTTAAATGAACAAGCAAATATGCCACCAATGTACTGTATTAGTTCGCTAGTACAAAATATATAAAATCTTAAATATTAAAGAAATCTGAACTCACTACAAAAGTATCAGGAATTGGTGCTACTGCTTCCAAAATAAATAAATAAATAAAAGCGAGACATAAAGAAAAAATGTTGTGTTCTTGTTTTTCTGGTTACAGAGAAAAAGGCTTCACAAACAGCACATCAAGAAGAAATAGAAGGCTTATTCCTGTAGAGGCATTAGGGGAATTGGGAACTCAAAGGACCAATGAATATGCTATGACACTCTTCCTTGCACTGGATTTTGTTTTCTTGATCAGTGCCATTTTCATATGGCACTAAGGGGAACTCAGAGACAGAAGGAAATACATTTTACTATAGCTTAACTGCAAGACTTTGCTATTCTATATTTTAAGGTCACACATGAATTAGCAGTATTGCTTGCTATATCTTGCTATCTGGAACCATGAGATGCTTCTTGAGAGATTTTATATCAAAAGTATTGAAAAGGGGAGGCCCATGGTGACCTGTAATTATTCTCAATTTTATGTACCCCTTTGACATCACTGTCTGTTATTAATAAAAAGATAGAAATTTTGGAAGATGCTATGATGTGCACAGTCTGTAAATGGAGGTACTTGAACATTGATTCATATTGATTAAACATTGATCAAACATTAATTCAAATGTTTGCAAATCCATTGGTCTTGTAGAAGTACCCTTCTGATTTTCATCTTAAGATAAAGTATGTATTACACACAGGTTTCTAAATGCACTTTCTGGATTGTATTTGATGTGCAGGGACATCAAATAAGTGCAGATTAAGCTGCTCTGATTTTCTTCTATTCTGTCTCAATTACCCTGCTGACTTGTACATTTCCTAATTGCTAGTGGTAGATGTTACAATGTTGTTATGCAGATGCTTTATGTTGTGTTATAAAAGGTATAAAGAAGGAAAAAAAATAAATAAAGTCCTGTATATAAACAAAAAGAAAGGGGAAAATTCATCTGAGGAGTTGCAGTACAGTTTCTCCTAATTATTATAGTTTACAAGGCTTCCATAGGTATTAAACAAATGAAGCCCTGAGAAAGTCCACTAATTTCTGATTTGGGTCTGAATATATGCACAGTGTAGAGATTATTTGGAAAAAGTCTGAAACTTCTAGAAAGAGATTTGCTAGTTATTGCATAATCCCAGTAGCCACTCTTGAATGATATGCTTTAAAATGGCCAGACTATGTGTGAGAAAACAGTATCTCTTACTTCCATCCTACTCTATTTCAGGAATATGTGCAGAGACAGAGAGAGAACTAAGCTAGTCAAAGTGCAATGAAGAGACAATACTTTAAATGATGAAAAGTACCTGCAAATAATGAGCGTGGAACTGAACAGTATGTGCTGCAAAAGAGTATCTCTGATCATTGCCTTTATAATAGTCCCAAAGCCTGTAACATTTTGAATATACCATACACATTTCTATTTTAACAAAATTTAGGAGTCCAGTCAGCTGTTAACCAAAATAGTTAATGTCTTGTACTGTGGAGACCTCAGCTAGTTTAATGGCAGCCTTCTAATATATTTAGGAATGGATGAAATACTACCAAGTTCTGACAAGACACCCACTGTATGTTAGGAGGTCTTCTGTAAAGGATGAGATACTATCTCTGAACAAAGATAAGTCACAAATTAGTTCATATGCATGTATTAAAATATAGTAATAAAAGTTAATTAAATATATATATAAGAAGAAATGTGCCAATTTGTGTTATAAAATCAATGAGATCTAGTAATAATTTTCCTTACAATTTATCTATAAACCTGTTTATTTTAAAGTATAATTTCAGTGTTTTCTGTATGTATTGAATGTTTTGTTCCATGGAGTAGATTTTAATGTCTGAGAGGATGGTCAAATTAAAAAAATAATTCACCTGATTTTCTTAGAAAGTGAAAAAATGTGAGTGAAGAAACTGACAACCATAACATTTATATGGATATATTTTTGTGTCTGAACACACATGTGGCACATACATAATCTCTAAACATGTTTTATAAAGATTCCCTGGTAAAAATTTTGATTTGCACTGTCCCCTAAGAGTCTGATAAAGCTGCAGGAGAGAGTATGTCACTTTTAATTATAAGGGAAAATGGAGACTGTCAAAGAGCACAAACAATATTATAGTATTAAAAGGGTTTAAAGCTTCCAGATGTGAAACAAAAGGTTGCAATCAGTACTTAATATACTCAGCTGAATTCCTTTGCTTCACTAGACAAAGTGTGCCTCAGGAATTTACAAAAGATGCTTGATGTCATGTCTATGCATGTACATGTACATATGCGTATACATAAACATATATGTATCAAGTCCTCTTCTTCATGTCATTTTATGATATTCTCTTTGTTTTCATCCCTCTAGTCAGGAACATAACCTTTAATTTTACTGGAATCCAAATTCTGGTCTTTCTGAAGACTGCCTTGAGTCTACTGTGGGCATGGGTGAAACAGATAGAAAAAGTGCTTTCATGCTTTGGAAATTACAGTGTCAGCTGGCAACTGTTTACTGTCTTTCAGGGGAGCTGATACAGCTCTAAGTCTCTTCAGGAGTTGAGAAATATTTCCTGTCATGCTGCAAAGGTTAGAGTGAGGGCAGACAACACCATTTTTTGGATTCTGAGGAAATATTTTTATGAGTGGAGGTAGAGAAGAGTCTGACTGGTAAAAAATGGGAATGGGCAGAGTTCACATCAGATGTTTTTTCCCCCCAGCTCTCTCTTTTTTTTTTATAGACCATTAGAGGCAATTTCTAGGGCAGAGGATCTGCACCCCAGCCTGATCTGAGGAACTGAAGAAAACCTCTGGTGCCTCCCAGGAATTTAGCAGCAGGTGCCAAACACTGATGAGAGACCACTCATCTTAGTGGAAAATATCTACCCTCACAACTGACTTTGATGGCATGCATATTCCTTTCTCCATGCATATTCCTTTCTCCATGCAGGACAGCATATTGATACTTGGGGGAGTGCTCACCTATGCCAGCTTGGTGAGAAGAAAGAACTGAGGTTACCTGAGTTACTTAGCCATTTTATTTGCACTCCCCAAAAAGGATACTTCCATTTTAATTTTCCTGAACATTCATTTTGTGCTTGTTTCCCCAACTATCAATCTAAGCAAAATTACAGAGAGCTTTTAAGAACAGTGTAGTTAATGTAAAAAAAAAATGCACAGAAAAAAAAAGTACAGAAAAAAAGTACAGTTTATTCTATTTTTCCAATTTGCCAGGCTAGAAGAAGATACTACAGGCAAATATTTATTCCTGCAATTAACAGTGGTAGCGGCACCCTCATACGTAAGAGGTCATTTTTTCTGCTTTCATATTTGCAAGTCCTCATACAATTCATATTTCATTGGTCTCATTTTATATACACAAGTAAACATACAATTTGGAAGGCTTACAGAAACTGTTAAATAAAAATCTATAGGCATAAAAGAATTTGAAATCACAGTCTGGTAAAGAGGAGATAGCTTGGAAAACAGCAAGTATTTTAAATTACTGAGTCCTTTACTGGTAAGGAGTTTGCCTTGCCTCTAAAAGCATTCAACATTAAATTTTTTTGGAGATTCTTGCTTTTGTACTCACACTGATTTCTGTAATTAAGTTACTGTTGGTTTTGTTTGTTTGACTATTACTCAGGAAGCTCTACTGAATTTTGAATTATGTATTAACTTCAAGCAAATCACAATAAATGTTGATAGGCCTAACATATTCTTAATTGTCATCTAAACAACAGATAACTTTATGAAAAATGTTTTAATTAAAATGACAGTGTTACAGAATGTAGCCTTCATGTTTAAGTAATCTTACTCTATGGCCTTTTGTTTCTGAGGGAAGAACTCTTTTTGTTTGTTTATTTTGGCTATTACATTACATGGAGCCCATAAAAAATGGATAGCTCCACAAATCTAAGGGAGATCTTCATCAGACAGTGACAATTCCTCTAAGGCTGGCCAACTGGCTATTCCCTCTCCTTCAGGACTGTTAGGCCCGCCAGGATAGAGGAAGACCCCTCAGCACTTTGAACATACCCAAGAAGGGATTCTACTATAGAGCTTGCCATACTGGTGAACAGTCTGCTCCAATGGAGTAACTCTAGTTCTGTCACAATCTTGAAAAACATCTTGATCAAAGAGTCTGTCTGATTGCCTGGTCATGACTGGATGGACATGCCAGAAGTGTTTAGGCTAGCCATCTGTTTCTAATTCAAGGCTTGTGGTCCAAATCTTTGCAGGAGATATCTTCCCAGAGATGTGGGTATTAAATGAAAGAAATTGAACTTTCTGTACTAAACTATGTTTGCACAAAATACAGGGGATGGTACTGGTGGCTCTACAGAAAACAAAATTAACAGATTAAAAGTTGTTTTTAGGCCAAAACATATAATTATTATTTTTTTTTCCCTTCACTTCTTAAAATGCCCATTAGGAAAAGACCAATTATTTTGTAAAAGTAAAGGTAAAATGACTTTCTGATAGTTCAGTTGCAGTTTTCACGGCTACTGTAATATCTACTTCTCTTCCAAACAGCTGACATACTGAACAGCATAGAGCTGACTTTTTCCCTAAGCGCTTAGGCCTAAGTATTCAAACATGACAGCTCTTTGCAGTATTTAGTCCCTTAAATAACCATGATTCAATTTTCACAAGTGCTTAACATTCACAACTCACGTTGACTCTGAGGGGACTCACAAAAACTCCATCACCCTAAAAGGTGTTCTGTATTTAATCAAAGGTACAAATATGCTGCATGCCTACCCAGTTGATCTATTTTGTATTTATATATATATATAGTTACACATATATATACGCTTACATATACAAAAATCAAACAAAAAAAACACATTTACAAATTTATACTAAAAGTAGTTTGAAAACACAATGAATATGATATCACAAAAGAAATCAGATCTGGGTTCTGTATCTTTCATTTTCCCCTGTGAAAATGTAAGTGATATTTGGTCAAGCAATCCATCTGTTGTGATTGATTTCCTCATGTGATGATACTGGCTGGTATCATTTAGCATGCTTGAAACTGGGGAGCTGAGTCCCCACTGTGTAATCATTTTTCAGTAATAAACAAAACCTTACCGTTTGTTATAGGAACTCCTTACTGTAGTTCTGACTTTTGAGTATGTTGCACATGCCTTAAATTAGAAGAATCTCAGTTATGCCCTGAGTTGAGTAGCCTTAGGATCAGGGAAGTGATCTGTCAGTTTTGAGCATCTCTTGTGCCTTAGCCTTTGCCTGATATCCCCTATCCTCCACGATTTCTTTCTTCCTTTGTAATATACCTACAAAATATTGGATAAGAATCTTTTGCTGTAAGAATTTGCAAAGTAGACATTCAGATATGCGGATACATCCAAATAACAGATCCTATATATAAGATCCTATATATAATCTTTAAAAATTGTAGGCCTGTAGTAAGAGTATGCCAATTGAAATATGGAAGCCATAAACACCTACTGAGAACACTTAATTTTTAAAAACATTATCATGTAAGCAATGTGTCCCCAGTAATTCTGGATAATATATTTCTGATTACCACTTTGCTTCTGAGCTCCACAATATGAGAATAAATGTAAATATAAGCCTTTATCTATTCTTATAGTCATACGTCATCCTATCCAATTGAGCAATAAAACAGCAGGACTAGGCTGCTGTTAAATAATACAAAATGTGATGCATGGATATGGAGGTAAATGTGTGTTTATATGTTATTTCCATCCGGTATTGTTCTGCTTTGCATTTCTGAAGTAAAAGAAAAAAAAATGAATAGAATAAACATGTCCACAGTTGGCCTAAGTCAGCATTCTCGGTGACATTTGAAATTTATTAACAGTTGCTCTGTGTCTTCCAGAATTGACTTAAATGCTTGTCAGATTTGTGGTTTTAATATATACATTGTGGCTGATGTTGATAAATCAGGCAAAATGTGACAAAATCAGAGCAGTAATAGAGAGTTTATCAATATTGTATTACATATACTTAGGTACACATATCAAATACACACACACTTATGAAAACCTAGAGATAGCAGGGGGGCAATGATCCTACAGTTTGGTATAATAGGACCTACTAATATACCTAAAAAAATATAATAGTCTAAAATAAATGGGAACTTTTCAGTAACATCTGAATATAATATCTGAACTAGAGAGCTTAATATCTATCAGGAATATAAAGACATCACAAATATACACCCACAAGCAACTCTTTTTCTCTAACTGTCACTAATTATTTTTACATGGTTGTAAAGGAAAGGACATGATAGGTGTTAATATTCTGTCCTTCATATTTTTGATCACCTCTGAAATTTCCAGAAGAGGCTTAGCAATGTATCAAAGCTATTCTATTCAAATCAATGTGATATAACACAATCTTTTGTATGCTCCTGTTTAGTAGTGATTCAGCTGTGTAGTTGCATGACAAAATCTCAGTTATGATAGGTCGGTTTGCATTCACAAAGCAAGGCATAGGGAACACAAAGCAAAACATAGGGGACAACAAGCTTATGGAACAACAAGAAGTTACAAAGTTTTCTGTAAGAAAGTGCAGTTTTTTTTTTTTTTTTTTTTTTAATTAATTTATTTTTGTGAAGATGCAGAATTGCTTTTCACAAAGGTAAGGTAATAATGATTACAAATATAAATCCAGAACTATAATTTATCTTGCAGTTGTATCTACAGAAGTATTTGGCAGGTATGCAATAATCATTCTGATGCTCCATTTATTGTAAGTACATATAAGAGCAACTCACAAATTCTGACAACCCTTCATGTAATGTCTTTCATTTTAGCTTGATGATGATGATGATGATGACAATGCTGATGATGCTGATGATGCATGTGAGGGGGGAACATTGTTTGTAAATATATGAAAAAGCTTTCCAAATAAATTCTTTATAAGGATGAATTAATGAAAATCACTACTTCACAGAACAAAAGACATCTGGAAAGACTGTTAATTCTCACTTAAATAACATACATTACTGCATTGCATCTTTCCAATATGGAATAAACTGGGGAGGCTTGAAAACTGTATTGGATCCAGACAAAAAGGAAACTGGAGTAGGAGTGCATATATATGTATATATATTTATATGTATATATGTCTGCCTAAAAACAAACATTGAAAGACTAGTATTTGGAAGGAGTGTGCCTCGATGTGGTACTCAACAACCCCCCAATTAATGTCTTATTTCCACTCACAAATACCCCCTGCCATCTTCTCCTGTATACCGACTCTGGTTTTCCTGGTACCTCATGATGAACCAGGTCAGCTCACCACACTGGCATAAAACTATTCATGTTTTATATTTCCCCCCAGCTTGTTCAGGGGGCTCTGCTGGCTCACAGGTATGTTAGCACCACCAAAGCTGGCACAAAGGAAGAAATCACACCACACTACACAATGGGATGAAGGAACTTCACCAGCATGTTGGACAACATCCTGCTGACAATAGGGTAGCCTCTGCTATTTCCACATAGCTCCAGATGCTTTATCAAAGTGCTCAAAAGTCTTCTTTCAGTCAAGATATTGCAATTCTGTCAGCAAGGTCCTGTACAGTGAGTAAAAACTTTGTCATTGACTTCAGTTATGATAGGCTCCCAGAACTACTAAATTTAAGTATGTATCTGAACTTGTGTTGGGTGAAGGCTTAAGTTGATGCCCTGTGTTGGATCAGAGTTGAAGTGCCTTAGCATCTTGCAGAATCTAGGATTTGGAAACAGTGGTGGTCTATCTCTTCTCTGTTGAAGGGCTGATATTTGGACTCTCAAAAGGCATGGTACTACCATAGGTATGTGAAGGACATGACTTGAAAATTAGACAAATGCAAGTAGTTGATCATCAGGGATCACCTCAAATGAATTTTAGTTCCATCACTTTTTGCATTTTATTCTCTGAAGGTGGAAAATGTTTGCATCAAAAAAAAAAAAAAAAAAAAAAAAAAAAAAGCCTTTATGCAGCAGTATGTTTCACCTGCTGCTTGTTTTCTGTGTTGCAGAATTATTTAGTGAGTCAATTTGAGTTTGAAGCCTGCAGAAACAACACCAGAGACATAGTGTTTCATTTTAATATTCTATACTGTGCCTGAAGTCAGCAAGAGCTCAGAAGACCTGAACTTCTGAACCTTTTCCTAACAGGAGCTGATTATCATCATTCCTGCAGTGAAACAAAGAAAAGATGTTAACCCTGAACTCAAACAAGAATAAAGGAAGACACAAATTGAGATAAAGAACAGCAAGGTTATGGAAGTAAAACAAAAATAAAGGGAGATGAAGGGAAAACAAGGAAAAAAGAAGCCTTAGTTTGAAATATTGTCTATTGCTGCTTTTCTGTGTGCACTTCCATTTTACAGCTAGTATTGTCCCTGGTGATTCGCTTCTCTCACTTAGGCATGCCAGTACTACTCTGAACACTGACTATAGAGCATCACAAGATGGGTGTAATGAGAAATCTGCCAGTGTGTCACTTCTGTCTCTGCCAAAATAGAGGTTAAAATCTGCTTTCAGGCTGCTCACTCTAAACTGAATAGCTTTTCTGTCCTGCTTCAGAGCTGCATGACACCAAGAGTGCCAAGCACAGCTAAGGAGCTTGGCTTCAGTACTGCTGTTGCTCTCCTGCCTGTTTGCATGCTGCCTGTGGTGGCCCAGCTGCTCGCCATGTTGTGGGCGTTCCTGGAGGGCTCCTGCGGGTAGTGAATAGCCCTCAAGAAAGAATTAAATCCTTGAGAATGTAGCAACACGAGGCCGTAACTCTCTGGATGCATGGGATTTTGCAGAGTTTAATCTGTACATGTGTCCTGCTGATTAGAGTTATTCTTTTTAGCAAGTAGCTAGAATTTGAAGTCTTAAATTAATTTGAAAAGACAATTAAAAAGTCCCTCTAATGCCATATTTCTCTCTATGAACAGTTAAACCAAACAATCTAGAAAATGACCCAAGTCTAAAGCAAATTGTGTGTCTCAACAGATCTCTCAGGTCTATATATCAGCCACTGATATAATGACAGTATGCTGTGTTTCTCCCTAAGAGGGAGAAACAAAACTCAGATAGCAGTGAACAATGTTTTCCTGTATTCATATTATGAAAAAATCTGAGAGCCTGAGTGGGCAGAATTACCATGGAGAATGAGCTGCATCTTTGGCCTCTACTATTTCAACTTCGTACTTTTAAACCACTATTTGGTAAAAATGTTTTCCATATCTTTAAAAAGAAATTTCAATTAACATCATCTTGTCCATTTGATTATGTGGTGGTAGCATGTTTTATTTCTTACTCTGGTTATGTAATGAAAGTACCCTTAGTGCAAGTCCATACTATTTCCATTTTCTCTTCACCTATTCTTCATGTGTGATTAACACAACTTTAAGAAAATTTTGTCACTACAGAACACCGTATTCTGCGTAAATTAATTTTCTTGATCTAATGTTTTTGTGTGCTTGTAATTCATTGAATTAGATTATTATATTATACTTATTTTTCAACTTCCAGATCACACAGCAAAGCCCCAGGTGATGTTTCATAACATTGCCTGTTGGATGTGCTTGAAGCTCGATATCATTTTACATAAATTCTTCACATTATTTTTAGAAAATTGCTTCTGTGTTATATATGAATTTTTATGGAGCTATATCTTGGACACAGTTCACTATTAAATATAAAAATGTAAAAGTGAATTGTCTCCTTAAACTGAAATGCTATTTTATGAAGTATAGGTCATTTTTTTTATATGTCAGTATTGGCAGAATGACTCATCCTTCTAAGAATATAACTAAATTGTCCTGTTGTTAACTGAGTGTAAGGGTTTTTTTTTTTATTATTTATTTTTCATTTTTTTCCTGAATGCTTTGCCTTTTACATCCTCACCTCTTGTCTGAAAATGATCTCAGATGAGGTGCAGTGTTTCAACCTATCATTCTACCAACTATGTCTACCAATTATCCACCTGCCACATGTAATGTGAGCAAAGAGCATTTCCCAAATCAAAGTATGGAATGCAAAAACCTTACACTATATTCAGCAGGGCAAGAAACAGGTCAAGCTGAGCAAACAATAATACCCAGTGAATATTAGTTCAAACTTGAAAGTCAGTTTTGATATGACTATCTATCTGAACTTGTTATACCCTCTTCAGGAGAACATTTAACCATTTGAGCTCAGTAGTGTGTACATTCAAACAGTAGAAACTTAGCTTAAACATTGACCCTAAAACAGAATTCTGAATTTTGTATTTGATTGCCCATGCACAGATGAAATAAACTTGGTAATAAACTGCTTATATGCACAGATCTACATCATTGGCTGTGTTCAAGATTCTGCATGGATAATGTCATTTAAATAGCCTTTGCTTTGAGGTCTACTTCAAGGGTCTCTACAAGGCTATTTCCTTATTAGTTAAGCTGTAAAGGGCTGCTAAAATTAGCTATATTTTTTTTCTGTATGTCACCCAAAACAGCAGAAAAAAAAAATCTAGGTCCTCCTTCTTCCTTCATTGCTATAAGCTAGGTGGAATTCTTAATATTTGAAGCTTTCTGCCACACAGACAAATGTGGTAATCAGCAAAATAAATTGTCTTTTATTTATTTATTTTTTTTTTTGAGATTAAAAATTGCTGTCAACAGAAACAGTAATCAAATAGACTGCATACTTAAATGCACAATGACAATCATTCTATCAGCATTGTTTAGTATTTAATGTTCATTATGATTACCACAGTAACAATAACAACAAAGAAATTCTTAGTGAACCTCACTGAGTCTCTTGGATATAGTTTCTATTTGGCATATAAGCTCCATTTTTATATTTGACTTTTACTCTGAAAAAAATTATGAAATCAAATTCCATTAATTTCTCATGGAAATTTGACATTATTTAGCAGTGAAATTTGGGGCCTTCCATGGACAATGCATGAAGAAAAAGAAGACCAGTTTCCTTAAATAAATTAATTGAAAGATGCAACTTGCTTCTAATTAGTCTACCAAAAATAGTAGTGGGTGAACTTCCTAGGTCTGTCTCAGAAGTCTCAGATGAATGAGACTCCCACTGATTTTTCATACATAGAGGAGTGCAGGGTAGAACCCTTAAATGAGTTATGTGCCTTTAATCATAAAGGAAGTACCAAAGGACACACAGTTTAACGGAAGATGGCAAATAAATTTATGCTAACACCATCGGTTATTTGGGGGAGACAGTCTGACTAGGACTACAGTAAATCATAAGAAGAATTGCTTTATTACTATATCACTGAATATGTTTATAGTATGGTGCATATATTTTTGCTGTCTTCTACATTTCATGGACCACTACCACTGAGCCATAGGATTCTATTCTAAGAATTTTAACAAATGTAGCATAACTTTTCCCTCATCCTTTTTCTCTGAAGCCTGGCAAAGAAAGACGAGCTTGTTGCCCAAGAAGAAATTTAGTTTATGGTATTTGAATATTTACCAATGAAATTAAACTAATTAGTTATTAGTTTAGTCTTTTATTTTATACTGAATAAAGGTTTGAAGCATGTTGCTGTTTTTAATTTATCTTCTGAAATTTTCCTCCAAAATAATTTGAATATATGCAACTATTTTCAGTCAGAATAAAGATTCATAAAATTGTTTTTGTGTAGTTTCCACCTTTCTCTCTCACTTTTTGTTGGCTATTTGGATTGGCTCTGTTAGCATATTAGAAGGTCACTCTTTTCCTTCTGAACCAAAATGAACACAAATAAACACTTGTAGTTAATGCTGTTTGTATTGCCAAGTAACCATTATGCATACTGAGGGCCTGATGATTTAAAATAGTGAATGAAACCCTATTTTTGCTTTGCTTTCATGCACAGCTTTTGCTTTTCTTATTAAACTGTCAGTACCTCAATCTACAAGTCTTCTCATCTTTGTATTTTCTTCCCATCCCTTGGGAAAGAGAAGTGAGTGAGAGGTGGGGTGGGTGTTTGGCTGCTGACTAGGATCAACTTACCACACAGAAAGATGCCATTTTGTATTCAAAAAGTCCAAAGATCCTACGTTCCTACTTTGGGCAGTAGAAAATTGATTTATTTGAACATTAATATGTAAGACAATAGACAGTACTGTTCTCTCTAACATCCCAGAGTTTGCTTAACATTCAATGGTGCACTAGGCTAGGGTGAAATACCAGAAAAGAAAATAGTGGAACAAAGCTTTGTGACAGTTATTTCAGCCACATGCTCTAAGGAATGTATATATATATATATTTACATATATATATATTTGTACTAATAGCTTTCAAATATTTTACACATTAAAAAACAAACAAACAAAAAACACAGTTGTTTCCTGTGGGAGCATCAGGTGGCATCTGCCCATAATAGCAGAGCCACCAATGAACTGAAGTAGCAATTTGATGAGCTGTTCCTCTCTTATTTTATTGCACCACATAGCCATTTGAAAAATGTATACAAAACTGTTTGTTTTGCAGTGATATGATGTAAATTAATTATTTCAAGGAATCAGGATTAGAATATGAAAACTGTAAAAGAATGTTTTACAGGTAAAATGTGAAGGAGGTCAGGTAACCTATATGTAATAAGAGAGGATTTTATCTTCTCCAACTTATAAAAAAGGTAGGTTTTAATATTTTTAAATATTTTTTATAGTGTTTTTTTTTTTTTTTTTTTTTTTTTTTTTTATAAAAGGCTAATCACATGGCTTTGCCTTTTCATTGGTAGCAAAATAAAACAACATCTAAAAGGGGATTAATTCCACTTATCCCTAATGACAGACTTAAAATTGGATGAACCAGTTTGGGGATTATTTTTTTATTATTATTTTTTATTTTTTGGCTGCAGAAGATGCTAGGGCAATTTGTTTTATTTAGTTGCTTAAATGACTAAAGTGCAGTGAGATGGATTCTAGCCTACCAAAATAAAGTCTATTGATTTCTGGCATACTCAGAAGACAATAGGTATATAGACATTGGAGTTTCTATTTACTTACAACTTTTGTGCTCATGATCTGGTTCTGTTTTATGCAAGGTGGATATTAAAACATCTGCTGTTCTTTTTTTTGGATCTGGATCCTCATTTTGCACTCTCCAGAGAAGTCAGCAACTGGCAAGATGGAAAGAGAATGCTCATAAATGCTCATTTGAGTGCACCCTCAGTAAGTTTGCAGATGACACCAAGTTGGGGGAAAGTGTAAACGTGCTGGAGGGTAGGAAAGCCCTGCAGAGGGACCTGGAGAGGTTGGATTGGTGGGCAGAGGCCAATGGGATAAGGTTCAACATGGCTAAGTGCCAGGTCCTGCACTTTGGTCACAACAACTCCATGCAATGCCACAGGAGAGGGGTGGAGTGGCTTGAAAGCTCTGCAGAGGAAAAGGATCTGGGGGTGTTGGTCAATGCTTACCTGAACATGAGTTAGTAGTGTGCCCAGGTGACCAAGAAGGCCAACGGCATCCTGACTTGTATCAGGAATAGTGTAGCCAGCACAACCAGGGAGGTGATCGTCCCCCTGCGCTCAGCTCCAGTGAGGTCACACCTGGAGTATTGTGTTCAGCTTTGGGCCCCTCACTACAAGAAGGACATTGAGGCCCTGGAGCATGTCCAGAGAAGGGCTACAAAGCTGGTGAAAAACACAAGTCCTGTGAGGAGCAGCTGAGGGAACTAGGGTTGTTTGGTCTGGAGAAGACAAGGCTCAGGGGAGACCTTACTGTTCTCTATAGGTACCTGAAAGGAAGGTGTGAGGAGCTGGGTCTCAGCCTCTTCTCACAGATAACTAGCAATAGGACTAGAGGCCTCAAGTTGTGCCACGGGAGGTTTAGGTTGGAAATTAGGAGACATTTCTTCTCAGAATGAGTAGTCAGGCATTGGAACGGGTTGCTCAGGGAAGTGGTGGGGTCACCATCCCTGGGGGTGTTTAAGGAAAGTTTGGATGTAGTGCTTAGGGACATTTTTTAGTGGATGACATTGGTGGTAGGGGGACTAGATGATCTTGAAGGTCTTTTCCACCCTTAATGATTCTTTGATTCTATGGTTTCCAGTGTATTGTATGACAATTAACTTTATGTTTTTGTATCTCAATTTTCGTATTTTAAATACACCCTACACCTTTTCTTCTGTCATCCTGGCTTAGATTGCAAAGTATTAAGGCAACATATATAACATATAATTTCAAGCTATTCTCCCATTATTTTCAGACTTGTGATTGTCCTGACTTATGCAATGGTAATAAATATTTGTTTCCTGTAGTCTTCTCCTCCTGGCTCACTGTAGACCCCTTTCCCCCTATAAGCAAACTCATCAGTTTATCTGAGGTGACATGAGGGCTTTTGCTCTTCATCTTTTAGGATGTAGAACCTCCCTTTATAACTCATTTACTGCTGGGAGGAAGGGTAATAAAGTAGCATGAGGATTTTAATCACTGAGTAATTACTAATACCGTAGTTGGCAAAACATAGCTCCCTGAAGGATTTGAAAGAAACAAATGTCTACCTGCAAGAGTAGCCAGCGTGAATAGTGGTAGGGTCCTACAAAATCATTTTGACAACAAAATAATTTAAAAGCATTTGGAGGTATAGATGAAAACAGTACTTTATAAACAAATCTTGATTTAATACATTGACATTTTGTACATCCTAAAATTATTGAAGTAATAATCTTGAAATGGGGAATTAGGTACCATATGTTGCATTGGTCCTGTTTTGTTCACAAGAGGACTTTTAGACATGCATTGAAAATATATGACCTAACTAATAAATGCTAGATTTTTGTTACACTTGTTAATTCTGATGATTAAAGTTTATGTCCTGAAATGTAAACAGTGACTTTGCAATACAAAAGAACTTCCACATAAACTCTTATGTGTCACATTTAAAACATGTTGGTGTTTCCCCAGAGAAAATTTGGTAGTACAGAGGAAAAAAAAAAAAAAAAGTATTTATGCTACATTGTACATTTCACACAGAGTACAATAAGGCTGAAACTTTGGTTGGGTCACCATCCCTGGGGGTGTTTAAGGAAAGTTTGAATGTGGTGCTTAGGGACATTGTTTAGGGTGTGATATTAGTGATATGGGGATGGTTGGAATGGGTGATCTTGGAGGTCTTTTCCAACCTTAATTATTCTGTGATTCTATGATTCTAGAGTCATGTCTAACCTAAGGTAATGTAGGTTCTAGGACATTGACTTTTACCTTGGCCTGGGTCAGAGAAGTGTGGGTTTAATCAGTTAGCCAATGTATGGGACAAAAGGAGAGGGCTTGTCCCTAAATGGGAACTATTTTGACCTTTGCAATTTTGGACAGACAGCTAAAATCAAGGCACAAATAGACAAAGCACCCCAAAATGCAGAATAAATAAATGAAGAAGGAAGAAGAATATATAAATTATATAAGGAAGTGATGCCATCCGTATGGACCTGGGCAAGCTCGAGAATTTGCCCCCTTGAACCTAATGAAGTTCGACAAGTGTAAATGCAGCTAGCAACGCCTGGACTGGGGAAATCCTGGATGTGAGTATAGACTAGAAGTAAAACTCTTTGAGACCAGGACTGCTGGTCCAAGGAGGACTTGGGGGTTTTGATGGATGAAAAGCTCAACATGAGTCAGCAGTGCATGCTTGCAGCCCAAGAGGCCATCTGCATCTTGGGCTACATCAACAGAAGAGTGGCCAGCAGGTTGAGGGAGGTGATTGTCCCCTTCTATTCAGCCCTGGTGAGGCCCCACTTGGAGCACTGCATTCAGGTCTAGGACCCCCAGCACAAGAAAGAAGTGGGGATGTTAGAGCTGATACAGAGGAGGGCCACAAAGATCATCAGAGGGCTGAAGCACCTCTCCTACGAAGATAGGCTGAAAGAGCTGGGGCTGTTCAGCCTACAGAACAGAAGACTCCAGTGTGACCTCATCGCAGCCTTTCAATACTTAGAGGGGTCTTATAAAAAGGATGAAGGACTCTTTTTGCTTGGACTCTTTTACTCTTTAATGATAGCACAAGGGGGAATGGTTTTAAACTAAAAGAGGGGAGATTTAGATTAGAAATTAGAAGGAAGTTTTTCACTCAGAGGGTAGTGAGACACTGGAACAGGTTGCCCAGAGAGACTGTGGATGCCCCATCCCTGGAGGTGCTCAAGACCAGATTGGATGAGGCCCTGGGCAACATAATCTAATTGGTAGCAACCCTGCCTATAACAGGGAGGTTGGAACTAGATGATCCTTGAGGTCTTTTCCAACGCAGGCCATTCTATGATTCTATGATTCTGATATGAAAAATAAAGTCACTTCAATAAAAATATCAACTGGTTTTCAATATATGCAAGAGGACCTACATTCCTTCCTCAGGGAGTGTAAAAGAAATACTCAGCATCTTATTTTGAAATTAAAAAACGTGGAAAACATACAAATGAACAAACAAAAAACAGACAAAAACAACAATAAATCTAGGATTTTTTGTATTGTATTATTTGAAATAAATAATTGCCTATGCAAATACAAATTACAAGATACAAATACAACATTTCCATAGTATCCTAGTACCTTAAATAATTTTACAAGCAACCAGTCATACAATCCAGTTGTCAATTTTGAAGTTATTACTATTTTCCTGATTGGCAAGGAGAAGCCTGCATTTTTCTAAGAAAACTCCATAGCTGTTCTGGGTTAGAACAAATATAATGTGACTTCAAATCTGTATTTATCTACAGATCTATATCTACAAGCTTTAATGTTGTTTTCATTTTTCTTCTATGTTTTTTGTTTGTTAATTATTCATCAAAAGAAAACCCTATTAAGTTATTATCACTCATAATTTCTCTTAACCAATTATCTTACAACAGTTTTTTACTATACTGCTGCTGAAGCCCTGTAAATCTTCATTTATTGTGCTATTGTAGAAATTTCTTTCATTCTGATATTTCACCAATTAATTGGATTTATTTGACTGATTAAGCACGTCAGAATAGAGAAAAAAAGAGAAAGTATGTCATTAAGTGAGATCTCTCGTCTTATGGACTAGTCTACCAGATGTGAGAGGTTCACTACTGGAGTTTAAAACTTGCTGAGAATCAGCTTTATCATGATACTGATGTTTTGGACTCTCCAAACATTTAAGTTACTCATGTGACACAAGTTTATTTGAGTTTTCAGTTCCTAGATGTTTACTACAGGAAACAGATCCTGAATATAATATTTGCCTTTTAAAACTTTACTAAATAACAGAAGAATTAGTGAAGAATTTTCCATCTGGATTAGGAGATGAGCTCCACATGAAAAAATAATTAAGTATCCACTTTTGGAACAGAGAATCCTTTGCCAGTTGTGTACCTCTGCTTGCTCCAATCAGCCCCATTAACTTTTCAATGATCTGTTGCAACAGCATTGTAATTGGAAAGTGCATTACAGGAGACTAATTGGATGGATGACGTATATTACTTGTTCTAGTCTCATGAATAATAAAGTTTCTTGAAAAGTGAGATGTAGAACTTTTGCATGTAAAAGCAACTTAACTCAATGAAGTTTGAAAGCCACAGCAGAGAATCATGGTCAAGTATTACATGGGAATCATCCTGATCATCACAGAAACCACAGCCACAAAGATGACAAAGGAAAAGCAGAGAATATTAATGCTATTCAGGTGTCAATCTAGGTTTGTCCATAGCTGAGATATCTGGGATAAAATCATCTTAGTGAAAGAAAATAAAGTTTATTTTCTATTATAGAAAGTGAATTTTCCCTTCAAATCTAATACACTAATGGACCAATAGAATTTTCATCAATACTTTTACATCAAAAGCTTTAAACCAAAACAGACCTCCTGGTTCTTTTTTAATGTGATAATATTTCTTCAGGCATTTCTAGAAGGTGGAAACTGAAACTAGAAATAGTGAAAGATTCCAGAATTCACACACATTTACCTATCACTCTAAGTACAATGTACCTTATAGTGAAGTGACAATGCTATACTAATATATATACTAATTCTATATATTATTTATACTATATATATACAACTATACTAATATAATACTAATAATATAATAATAATTCACCAGAACTGTTGCTGCTCTGTTCATATATAGAAGAGCCAAAGAAACTGTGCTTTTAGTGGCCATTCTGTTTTCTATTTTGCTTTTGTCTTTTAGTCTGTAGGATATTGTTTTGGTTTTGTTTTTTATTATCTTGCTAGCACAAGATCCTAGGAAGTGTAGATAAGGCATAAAATGTATCCTCTAAATGTAGCCATGTATCCTCTGGGCTACAGAGGATATACAGAGGATATATGTATGGTCTAGAATTTTACAGCAGTTCTTACAAGCCTAAAATTTATTTTGTCTTATTTGAAATCCATCACTGCAAGTAAAGATGTTAATTGTCCACGTACTGAAATAGATAAGTCAAAATACTTTACAAATGACTATTTACCAAAGTAACTGGAGTCATGGCATATTTATTGTTTCCAGTCTTGAATATAGATGAAGGTCAAGACATTTTCAAACTTGATAGCTGAACCATTTTGTGTGTACTTCACATTTAAGTTCACTGTTAAGTCCATTTGTACTTTGGAAATCATGTTCTCTGAGTTCTTTTCTTATGACAATTCTGTGTTGGTAGATAACTGATATACCTGATCAATTGGCAGTATTTCTTAAGACCGCTCCTTCAGTCCTTATGTTAAACATATCTTAAAGGAAGAAGAGATTAACTTTTATTCTGAACACCAGATATGATACTTTTCATTTGTGTTGACTTTCTCTTTGACTACATTTAACTAATTTGCTTATGCTTCAGTTTCTATACATAACATCACAATTGTTCATTTTCTCAAGTTTTCTGAAGATGCAAAATGTTCACATGCATGAGAAATAATATAAAAAGAACTTGAAATTGTCATACCAAGAGAGTAAACAAGGAAGCCAGACATTTTGTCCTCAGTTTCTTATGGAATCATTAGATTGTTAGCATAATAATTACCCTGGTATATCTTCCATTCATGAGCAACTTCTAAGCTACCCCTTCATGAAAATCTGTACACTATGCATTCCCTTCTTACAAATTTCCTCATATCAACGGACTTCACAGGCTAGTCTTTACATGGCACTGAAGACACATGAATAAAGTGGCAGAAAATTATTAAAAATTGGTGATGATATTTGATAAGAAAATAACTTTTTATAGAGGTGACTTCATATTGAAGAAGCACCTAAACTAAATCATGGAAATGCTCATAAAGTTACAGAATATTTTGGACAGAAGTTTTTTTTTACTATGAGGGTTGGTATTCTTGTAACTGGACTAATGATAAATGTTGTCTTTTCATTAAGTTATCAATATTTTAATTAGGCTAATAAGTCAGTTTTTAGTGCTGTGCTCACTTTTACCCATAACAATATATTGACTGTAACACAAGAGACATAAAGAGGTCATTTGGACCAAGGCCCCAGTCATTGTAGACCCTCCTTAGTTCAGGATTCTCAGGGATACTTAGTCACATTGTGCATATCTCCAAGGCGGACATCCAAATCTCATTGGGCAACCTGTTCCATACTGGACTACCTCCGTTGGGATTTTTTTTTCCCTAGCACCTAAGTAGAATTTGTGTTGATGCAACTTGTGTCTGCCGTCTCTTGTTCAGTCACTTTGAATCTCGGATAATAGTCTACATCCACATTATCTGTCAGCACCCATCATGTAATTGGAGACAGCAAGTAAAATCATCCTTAGCTTTCTTTTCTTTAGGCTGAACAAAGAGAGCTCTTTCAACATGTCCTCACACATCAAGTGCTCCAGCCCACAAATCAACTTTGTAGCTCACCCCTGGACTCAGGCCAGGATATCAGTTTCTTGTACTATTGAGAACAAGACTGGACATGGTGCTCTAGACACAGACTTACAAGTAATAAAGATGAAGAATTGCTTCCTTTGGTCGCTGTGCTATAGAACATATAGCCAAAGATGCAGGTGGCATTCTTAGTTACAATGATGTGCTTCTGACACATATTCAACTTGTTCATTAGCAATACTGCACCCACAAAAATTTTTCTCTATCTCGTCTTGAGAGTGTACTGTTGCATGGGCTTATTGCATCCAAGATGCTGAACTTTACATTTGACTTTGTTCACCTTCTTGAGGTTTCTTTCAGCCCATTTCTCCATCCTTCCATGGTCCATCACAGTGAGCCATGTCCTCCACTGTACAAACCACTCCCACCTCAGTTTGCTATCATCTGCAGATTTGCTGAGAGTGCTCGATACCCCATCATGCAGGTCATTAATAGTGAGATTAAACCTTACTCATACTCAGCCCTCTCCTTTTGTCCCATACACTGGCTAACTGATTAAACCCACACTTCTCTGACCCAGGCCAAGGTAAAAGTCAGTGTCCTAGAACCTACATTACCTTAGGTTAGACCTCTAGTCCTATTGCTAGTTATCTGTGAGAAGAGGCTGAGACCCAGCTCCTCACACCTTCCTTTCAGGTACCTATAGAGAACAGTAAGGTCTCCCCTGAGCCTTGTCTTCTCCAGACCAAACAACCCTAGTTCCCTCAGCTGCTCCTCACAGGACTTGTGTTTTTCACCAGCTTTGTAGCCCTTCTCTGGACATGCTCCAGGGCCTCAATGTCCTTCTTGTAGTGAGGGGCCCAAAGCTGAACACAATACTCCAGGTGTGACCTCACTAGAGCTGAGCGCAGGGGGACGATCACCTCCCTGGTTGTGCTGGCTACACTATTCCTGATACAAGTCAGGATGCCGTTGGCCTTCTTGGTCACCTGGGCACACTACTAACTCATGTTCAGGTAAGCATTGACCAACACCCCCAGATCCTTTTCCTCTGCAGAGCTTTCAAGCCACTCCACCCCTCTCCTGTGGCATTGCATGGAGTTGTTGTGACCAAAGTGCAGGACCTGGCACTTAGCCATGTTGAACCTCATCCCATTGGCCTCTGCCCACCAATCCAACCTCTCCAGGTCCCTCTGCAGGGCTTTCCTACCCTCCAGCACGTTTACACTTTCCCCCAACTTGGTGTCATCTGCAAACTTACTGAGGGTTAATATCAAAGTAGTGTTGGAGTTGGGTGAAGGGGTGGAATCCTGATTCTGGTGACATCACAGATCCTAACTCACCATCTCACCTCTGCTGTAAAGCACTACTCTGCCTTGCTCATGCATTCATACTGCTCTTTATGGATGACACAAGGCAACTAACTTCTGGTGCAGAGTTCCCCTGATCTTATTCCAAAATTTTATGAAGACTACCTCAGGGAGAAAAGCCAATCACTCCTCAGAGACTTTTACTATGCACTAAGCAATGTCATTAACTACTTACATATGTGTGTGAATAAATATATATAAATACGTGTGTTTGTGTGTGTGTCTAAGGGGGGTCTCAAACTCTTTCCAAAAAAAGTTGCGTTCAAACTTAAGAAAGCCTTTGCAATTTCAAAATAGACTACTTGGGAGAGTAAATTACTTAGATTTGTTAGGAGAGCACTTTCTGGAAAAGAAGGCTGAAAAATGAGCAGTTGAATCCCCAGTGACTTCAGACAGTATTAGGGAATTCTGTAAATAGCTGGTCACAAGTTGTTGTGCTAGCTTGATCATCCCTAGGAGACCTTCTCTGCTTTCTATTTTTCCCATAAAATGTCCGCTGACTCCAAGGACAGTGCATCAAGGGGCAGAACTGTGACCTACATGTATAATACACATGCCAATGTTCAGGCATGATAAAGTTTGTGTGCTTAGTATAATTACTGCAAATAGTCTTCTGAGTCAAGGTTGAAGGAATTAATCACTTCAGATGTTGACTGCTGAGGACATTTTCTATCTTCTGTCAATGATTTATAAAGACAGCTCATGGGTGACAGTGAAGATTTTGCTTTAGATAACATTTGAATGCACAGAAAGTATGTTATATGATAAGATTTTTATTCTTTCCATTTCTTGTATCATTCTTGTTATCTGGGTAATAAAAAGATAGGCAGTATCTATCTACTTATAAACAAAATAGTACAGCAACAGCAACACAAATTCCTCACATTACTTTTTTACAGTAGCCTTAATCAGATAATTAATACCAGCTGTCGTGATGGTCTTTGCATGGTGATTCCCATCTATCTGAGCTACACTGAGGCCAGCAACTCATTAATCATTAAGCCAGTGATTGCAGCTTTGAGCAGGTATCAGCTCTTATAAGGGCTGAACGGAAATGATATGATGTATCAATCTAAGAAAAACACAACTTTGATTTATTCCAGTGTGGAATCATCTGTAGGGCCTTTATCTTTAGTACTTGCCTTTGAACACAGTTATTACTTGAAAGCAGTGATCAAAAAGTCATACCGGTTCCCTGATCCAGTTTGTTACTTGGACTACTTTGGTGCTTGTCATTGATGCATTGGTGCTTGACATCTGTCTTTCAGTGTTAAATATGTGAAATATAGAAATGTGTTTTAAGATTGATCTGGTTTTAGCAATTTTAAGACCAGTTAACATCCCAGAAATACTGCGTTTTTCTTATTGAAAACTTCTAGGTGTCTCTCTCATTTTCCATACAGTTAGCTGATCATGATGTTATATAATCAACACAGTTCAACATCCTTGGAGAATGAAATGTTTCCACAAACGTGTTCCTTAAATGATTCATTGCCAAATAGAATTTTTTCTTGAGTATCCTAACTTCTGTAAGACAAGGATTTAAACTATAAGCTACATAAGAAAATTTGAAGTCTTATCTCCTTCTGCTTTGCCACTTAAGGATTATTCACTCTGGGGAATATAGTGCTGATTAATCAGAAGTGTGTGTTCTATTCCAGAAATGTTAATTTCACAACAGTGGATTTTTGTGCAGTTACATTTAATCTATAGAGATGACACAGAAGATGTTAATTCAAGATTCATATATGATTTGAAGATCTTGTCAAAACTTACATGTGACCTGAATTCCATAGATGGAGGATGAAGGATGTTATCATGTGGTCAACTTCCAGTGTTGGGAAAATGATAAACTGCAAACCAGTGAGATACAGTTTTTATGTGGAGATGGAACTTTAGGTTCTTCTCTATTTTCACTATTTTTTAAATTTGTAGCTGCAGTCATCTGCTCAGTGTGAAGAAGAATTTTTTGCAATCTAGCTAAAGCCAATGTTTTACTCTGTGGGTGGTTTCCTTGGCCCTCCCTGTGGGTTATTTATAAAGTAAAACATTATACAGTAGTGGTTAAGTCCTAAAAATGGCAATGTGTCATTGGTAATGATACCTGTTAGCAGTAATCTCTTTGGCAATGTATCACTGTCATTCTTGCCTTGATATGAATAAAATGAGGTTGTCTTTTGACCTGGTTAGTTATTGCTGTTCCAAATGTAACTTTAAAGTCAAAGAAAGGAACAGGGCTATCAAAGCAATGGTTCCTCTTTTAATCATAATGGCTTTGCATTCACTGGTAGATAACTATAAGGTACATACTTTTAAGAAGTTACATGACAGTTATTCAATTTACAATAGAAAGTATGATTGCATATTGGAAGCAAAGTCTGAATTTAACATTTTTCCTATTTATAAAATAAAGGCAGCTTTCATATAGCATTAAACTTTTATTGATTGGTATGATGTATTTTTTGGATTAGCAGATGAACAGATACTGGAAATCCATTTTTACGGTAAGAAAACCTTCCCTGGTTGTCTTTTAACATACTCTAGTTATCTTCAGTATATATGAATCTACGTATGCATTTTAATACCCTGGATTACCTTATTTTATTGGTCAATCCCACATTTATATGGCTTTTGCATCACACAGTAAGAATCATAATTATTTCAAATGCTGCCGTTCAAGTTATCTGAGAAACATAATGTTATCTGGCAAATGTCTCAGAAAAATAGTCGATACTAAAATACTTCCATTATATAAGTGACAAGCACTTTACTGCACCACATTAGCACATTACAAGGTTATTTGCTTTAATTGATTCGTTAACAGAAATCACATTCTTTATTCTAAGTTAAATATAGAATGTAGTAATGTTATATCCAAAGTCATATCTTTATTTTTTTGCTATTGCAAGCATACAGATGCTTTTACACCTATCACAGAAACTAACAACTTTTATCAAGACTTCTCTAAAGCCCAGCAATTTTACATGTATGTTTGGGTAGCAAGTTAGTGAGGTCTGACACAAATAATAAATATTTTAGCTTGGGAAAAAAATTATATTGCCTTTGTTATCTCTCAGAAATCTTTGAGCATATTAAAAAGGAGGCAGTTAAGGAGAACCAGTCAGCAATTCATGCTCATTTCCAAAGTTTTACCAAAATCCACCTCCCAATATCTACTATAGAAGATAAATGGTCCTCAGAAGAGACAATATACTTTTTGATCAAGGCCTGACCAAGTAACAGAATGCAAAATATAAGATTGTGTATGTTTTATTTTTATTTTTTAATGCCTGTATTAATTATCTGGAAAAGAATTTGGATGAGAGCTAGACAGAGCTCCAGATACAATAATGATCTTTAGATAAGTGAGGTCAGGGAGAACTGTGAGAAAGCAGTTGGTGTTAAATAAGGTGAAAGGTTTATACAGGGGCAAGAAAAGTAAGTGTTGGTACATATAAATTAAACTGTCTTGAAGCTGTGAACTACTGTGAACTACTGCTGCGCCTCACAGGGGTTCTTCATTGACTGTGGCAACTGAGGAAAGGGAGACAGATACCATGCAGGGAGCCCAATTAAATCCTTTTAAAAAATCGGTGGCCAAGATATGCATAAGTATTGATGTTTAGCACAAAACATATTCTAGTGCTTTTGCATAAGTCCTTAGTAGAAACCCTCATCTGGAATACCACACACAGGCAGCCCACCCCAGAATGGGAGCTGTAGAGAAATTAGAACTTCTCCTATCCCATTCATTAGCAAAGGAACAAGGATGAGTTAAAGTACTAGGAAATGAAAGTAAAAAACTCACTGATGTTGGACTATTCTACCCCTTCGTCCCTACTCCCAGGTCAGTAAATCTTAAAACTGAGAATTTAAGATTTCAGAGAGGAGAGGAGAGGAGAGGAGAGGAGAGGAGAGGAGAGGAGAGGAGAGGAGAGGAGAGGAGAGGAGAGGAGAGGAGAGGAGAGGAGAGGAGAGGAGAGGAGAGGAGAGGAGAGGAGAGGAGAGGAGAGGAGAGGAGAGGAGAGGAGAGGAGAGGAGAGGAGAGGAGAGGAGAGGAGAGGAGAGGAGAGGAGAGGAGAGGAGAGGAGAGGAAAGGAAAGGAAAGGAAAGGAAAGGAAAGGAAAGGAAAGGAAAGGAAAGGAAAGGAAAGGAAAGGAAAGGAAAGGAAAGGAAAGGAAAGGAAAGGAAAGGAAAGGAAAGGAAAGGAAAGGAAAGGAAAGGAAAGGAAAGGAAAGGAAAGGAAAGGAAAGGAAAGGAAAGGAAAGGAAAGGAATTGACACTGAGGAGGGCAAAACCAAATCCAGACTCCATCAAAAACAATCATTTCCATTTAATTAATTTTCATAGAAATATAGAATCACAGAATGGTTTGGGTTGTAATGGACCTTTAATCCAGTTCAAACTCCTCTGCCATGGGCAAGGACATCTTTCACTAGGTCAGGTTGCCCAAAGCCCTATCCAACCTGGCCCTGAACACTTGCAGGAATGGGGGGCATCCACAGCTTCTCTGGGCAACCTGTTCCAGTGCCTCACCACTAAATAGTTTGTTCCTAAGTCTGTTTCAGTTTAAAACCATTACCCCTTTTGCTATCACTACATGCCCTAGCAAAAAGTTTCTTCCCATCTTATAAATTCTCTTTAAATATTGGAAAGCCGCTATAAGGTCTCCTTGGAGCCTTCACTTCTCCAGGTTAAACAACCCATGTTCTCTCACCCATTCTTTGTAGGAGAGATGTTCCAGGCCTTTGACCATTTTTGTGGCCCTCCTCTGGACCAAGTTTAATAGATCCATGTCTCTCTTGAGCTGGGGGTCCCAGACCTGGATGCAGTACACCACTTGGGGTCTCACAAGAGTGGAATAGAAGGGAAGAATCACCTCCCTTGACCATTCTCCCTTGGCCATTCTTCTTTTTATGCAGCTCAGGATACAATGCCAAGTCCTTCTCTGTATGGCTAGTACAGACTGGTCCCTCAGCCTGTACTTGTACCAGGGGTTGCCTCAACCCTGGTGTAGGACTTTGAACTCAGTTTAGCTGAACAATTTATATGTGCCCTCTTCTCATGCCTGTCAAGCTCTCTATGGATTGCATCCCTTCCTTCTATCATATCAGCTGTGCTACTCAGTTTAGTGTTATCTTCAAACTTTCTGAGGGTGTACTCAATCCTCCAGTCTTTGTCATTAATATAGATATTAAATAGTTGGGATCCCAAGACAGACTGCTGACAGACAGAACTCATCTGGTCTCTACGTGGATGCTGAGCTGTTGACTAGCAACTCTCTGTACACAGCCAGTTCCTTATCCATCAAATAGTTCATCCATCAAATCCATACCTAGTAATGTTTATGAAAACCATAGATTATATTTAAGAAATATGCAGTTCACAACATTAAAATTATTATTATTATTTAATATAATGTATGACTATCTTTGCCAAAAGGACTGAAAATAATTCATCCTGAAGGGAAAGTCAAGACGAAAGAAAGAAAACTAGTTCAGGGCTGTATTCAATCTGTCTGGGATAGAGTTAATTTCCCTCTTAGTAGCCTATATAGTGCTCTGCTTTGCATTTGGGTCTAAGACAGTGTTGATAACATGGCAGCATTTTGGGTATTGTTGAGCAGTGCTTACGCAGCAGCAAGGCTTTCTTGCTGCTATCACCCTTCCCCTCTGCTCTTTCCCTCCCTCCCCCCCTCAAAGGCTGGTAGGCGCATGGTTGACTAGAGGCTTGTTTCATAGCTGAAACAAGCTGATCCAAACAGACCAAAGGGATCCATATGAAGTCATGCTCAGCAGTAAGAGCTAAGGGAAAGGAGGAGGCTTTGGGGACATAGATGTTTATGGCATTTGTCTTCCCAAGCAACCTCCATGAGGCTCTGTTTTCCAGCAAATGGTTGGACATCTGCCTGGCAAAGTGAAGTAGTGGATGAATTACTCTTTCTGGTTCCACATGTAGATTTGTTTTTCTTATTATAGTGCCTTTATTTCAACCCACGATCTTTTCCACCTTATTTTCTCTCTGTGTCCTGTTGAGGAAGGGGACTGAGGGAGCAACTGTGGGTGTCTGGCAGCCAGACAAGATCAACACACCACACATTTTATTTTTATTTTATTTTTGTTTTATTTTATTTTTTTATTTTTTTTTTTGTGAGTTAGTTTGCTCTTCTTTTTGTAGAAATGGTGAAATCACTAAGGGAAGTTTGTGTAGTTTTAATATATTTTGAATTTTGAAGTTTAAATAAACTGAACTTAATTTTCAATTCTTTATTTTGACATTCACCTTTTGTTTCTTAATTGTGTATATGTGGTGTGGTTTTGGTAGTTGTGGGCTGCAGGGGTAAGCTCTGTGCACAGAGCGCAGCAGCTGCCCCATGTCAGATCAGAGCCAGCTCCATCCGGCTGCAAAAGGGACCTACTGCTGGCCAGAGCAAAGCCAGTGAGCAATGCTGGGTGGGCCTCTGGGAGAACAGGTTTAAGAAAGGGAAAAAAAATGTGCAACAGCAACTGGGAGAAAAGGGTGAGAAAATGGGAGATAACCAGCCCTGAGGGCATCCAGGTCAGGGCAGAAGGAGGGTAGGAGGTGCTCCAGGTGCCAGAGCAGAAGATACCCTGCAGCCTGTGCAGAGACCCCCAGTGGAGCATGTGGATGTGGCCTGGAGGAGGCTGCGGTGCACGGCTAGCCTCTGGAGGAGCAGGCTCTGGGCTGGAGCTGTAGCCCATGGAGAGGAGCCCATGCAGGAGCAGGTGGTCTGGGGGAAGCTGCTGCTCATGGGGGACCTGTGTTGGAGCAGTTTGCACTCAATGAATGGACCCTGTGGTATGAACCTATGTTGGAGCAGTTCTTGAAGAGCTGCTGCCTGTGGGAAGCTTATGCAGGACCAATTTGTGAAGGACGGCATCCCATGGGAGGGACCCCACACTGGAGCAGGGGCACAGAGTGACAGAGTGAAAGAGTGGCGGAGATGAAGCATTAAGGACTGACCACTGCCCCCATTCCCCATTCCCTTGTGCTGCTTGGGGGGCAGGAGGTAGGGGGGGTGGAGGGGGTGTTTGTGTATAGTTTCCCACTGTTCTAGTCTACTAGTGATAGGTAATAAACTATATTAATCTCTCTATGCTAAACCTGTTTTGCCCACAATGATAACTGGTGGGTGATCCTTATCTCAGTCCTTGAGCCCTTTTCATCATATTTTCTCCCTCTTTTCCTTTGAAGAAGGGGAGTGAGAGAATGGTTGTTGTGGAGTTTGTCTGTCCAGCTGGGTGGAACCACCACAGTTTCTTGCAAATCAAAAATATTATGCCTAGATAAACTTTCTCTAATCCTGTTAATTTAAGGCTTATCTGCTCCAGATCACAGAAGTAATAGTGATTTAAAAGGTTAGCTAACTGATTGGCTTGGTTTAGATAGGGACGTTGATCCTCATTTTGCTTCTGAAGACATTAAGTGATATGCTAAAATACTTAATCCAGATCAACAGATTGTTTCATATATTCAGCCAAGTCTCTAAAATGTTATATTGTCTGACTTCACATAATTTGCATATAATATGGAGAGCAGACATTATTTACCAATTCATTACTATTTTCTGCAGATGCTTCTCTTTTCCGCCCATTGCTCCACTCATTCCTTGGTCTTTTTTGTTTTCTTCTTTCAGAAGACAGTTCTCACAAGGCATTACTTCTGTGTTTCCACACATAATGACACAGTTGTGTCCATAGTGGTGGGAACAGCAAATAGGGAAAAAACCATTATGATACCATATACAAAGAGGTACAAAAATACCTTGGGCTGAAATAGTACATTCCAAAATGACCACTCTCATCATTGCAGAACTGGTCATATCCTAAGTTTGAACTTTTTTTTTTTTTTTTTTTTTTTTTTTTATGATTTGAAATGCAGGCAGATGACCAATGGTTGGGCACTAGACTGTAAATGATTGTATAGGACAGCAAGACATTTATCGCCTTATGGTGAAGATTTAGGTTAACTGTGAGACTTAGTAATAACTGCCAGACTGACGCAAGGATGGCTGTAGCATGTATAAATGCTGAAGTTTTAATTAAGGCAGAAATGTCCTCTTGCTGGAGTTGTAAAATAAATAGCTTACTAAAGAATCACTTTAATATGAGCATATTTAGGATATATGGAGGGAAATATATCGGACTGCATTAGGAAGAGCATTGCTGGCAGGTTGAGGGAGGTGGTATTTACACTCTGCTTAGCTCTGGTGAAGCCTTATCTGGGGTGTCAGGTTTAGCTTTCCTGCACAAGAGGACAACCTGCTCTTGGTGACCCCACTTAACAGTGGGATTGGACTACATAATCTTAATAGGTCCTTTCTCCAATGCAGACTATTCTGTGATTTTATGAATCTGTGAAGAGAATTTCACACACATGGACATACAATTTCACACACATGGACACACATTTGCCAGGGAAGCTCATGGAGCAGATTATCTTGGGAGTCATCACATGGCACTTACAGGGCAAGCAGGTGATAAGGCACAGTCAGCATGGGTTTATGGAAGGCAGATCCTGCTTGACAAACATGATCTCCTTCTGTGACAAAGTGATGTGCTTGATGGATGAGGGAAAGGCTGTGGATGTGGTCTACCTTGACTTCAGCAAGGCTTTTGACACTGTTTTCCACAGCATTCTCCTAAAGAAACTGGCTGCTCATGGCTTGGACTGGCGTACGCTTCATTGGGTTAAAAACTGGCTGGATAGCCAGTTGTGGGCCCAAAGAGTTGTGGTGAATGGAGTCAAATCCAGTTGGAGGCCGTCCACTAGTGGTGTCCCCCAGGGCTTGGTACTGGGGCCAGTCCTCTTTAATATCTTTATCGATGATCTGGATGAGGGGATCGAATGCATCCTCAGTAAGTTCACAGATGACACCAAGTTAGGTGCGTGTGTCAATCTGCTTGAGGGCAGGAAGGCTCTGCAGGAGGATCTGGATAGTCTGCACCGATGGGCTGATGTCAACTGCATGAAGTTCAACAAGGCCAAGTGCCAGGTCCTGCACCTGGGGTGCAATAACCCCAAGCAGAGCTACAGGCTGGGAGATGAGTGGTTGGAGAGCTGCCAGGCAGAGAAGGACCTGGGAGTATTGGTTGATAGTCGGCTGAATATGAGCCAGCAGTGTGCTCAGGTGGCCAAGAAGGCCAACGGCATGCTGGCTTGCATAAGAAGCAGTGTGGCCAGCAGGGCTAGGGACGTGATTGTCCCCCTGTACTCAGCTCTGGTGAGGCCGCACCTCGAGTGCAGTGTTCCGTTTTGGGCCCCTCGCTACAAGAAGGACATCAAGGTGCTCGAGTGAGTCCAGAGAAGGGCGATGAAGCTGGTGAGGGGTCTGGAGAACAAGTCTTATGAGGAGTGGCTGAGGGAGCTGGGTTTGTTCAGCCTGGAGAAAAGGAGGCTCAGGGGCAACCTTATCACTCTTTAAAGGAGGCTGTAGTGAGGTGGGGGTTGGTATATTCTCCCACGTGCCTGGTGACAGAACAAAGGGGAACGGGCTAAAGTTGTGCTGGGGGTGTTTTAGGTTGGATATTAGGAAGAACTTCTTTACTGAGAGGGTTGTGAGGCGTTGGAACGGGCTGCCCAGGGAAGTGGTGGAGTCACCATCCCTGGAGGTCTTTAAAAGACGTTTAGATGTTGAACTTAGCGATATGGTTTAGTGGAAACTGTTAGTGTTAGGTCAGAGGTTAGACTCGATGATCTTGAGGTGTCTTCCAACCTAGACAATTCTGTGATTCTGTGATACTGGAGCAGTACCTGTGAAGGCCCATAAAGATAATTAAAAAATTGGAGTGTCTGAAATATTAGAAGAGGCTGTGACTATGCAGGCTGGAGAAGAGAAGGTTCAGGGGGATATTATTAATGTGTATAAATACCTGTGGGGGTAGGGGTGTAGAGATGATGGAGCCATAATTTCTTTGTGGTATCCAGTGACAGGTCAAGATGGACACAGATAGCTATACAAGAAATTTTGTTTAAATGTTAGAAAAAAAAATACTGTAAGGGTGATTAAATATTGGAATGGGTTGCTCAGACAGGCTGTGAAGTCTCCATGTCTGCTCACCTGATCGAATGTGACCCTGAGCAACCCGTTGTAGCTCATACCTTTGAGTTAGAGGTGTTAAGATCACCTTCCAAACTCAGTCAGTCTGTGATTCTGTGATGGGAGGAAAAAAAGAGGAAATAGAAAACCCAAGGAGTCCTCTGATAAGTGGATACATTTGGACTGTCTAATGTGTAGAAAAGATATTAGGGAACTGTGGCGTAACAATACAGGCTTCTGGCAAATGCATATAGGGGAATGGAAATTTATTGGAGGAATGAATAAGAGGAGGGGGAAGGGAACATAGCGGTCTAGGGCAGGGGACAGAGGTAGGGTGCATACACAGAATCTGGATTGCGTGAGTACATGGTGTTTTAGGCATCAGGAAGGGAGTCATGCAGAATGTTATTCTGTTATTAAAATGAAGGAGATAGGTAAGCAGTAAGAGAGAAGTATCTCACTCCTCTCTTGAGAGAAGTATCTCATGTATCTATATGGGTCCAACAGAAGAGTGTGGGGAATCTCTGGGAGGTATTTTACTTCAGCCTCACAAGGCAATGATATGGTTGAGACAATTGTGTATCAGAATATTAACTAACTCAGCCTTCCTGATTAACCATAGATGGAGAAGGGTCATTATAAGAAAGGAAAATAAATTAGGGTAGGAATTTGTCAGGATGAAGGCAGCAGGTTTCATTTGCAGATAGATAAGGAGCTACTGGATGCTAGGCAAGTAATGCACACTATATAGGCAACAGATACACAAACAGCACAGATGGATTAACAGGTGGTGTGGATACAGCACAAGGAAAAGATGAATAGAATACTGATAGAAGAAGAAATAGGACCAGATACAGTAAAAGTAAACTGAATTTTAGTTCAAAATACTACATTTTGGAAAACAGAATCAGAAATCCACCTGGGACATTTGCTGTTGATCCAGTACAGTTAGTAAGACCTGGTTTAATACAAGGCAAGCAGTAAATAAAACAAGACTCAGTTTTGGCTTATCAAAAATCTTGATGACTGCATAACTTAGTCTAGACTTAGAATCACCTCTCAATCTGCTCTGTGCAAATTTAGGAGTGTAGCTTCCCAGAGCTGACAGCTAATGAAGGACATACAGTTTTAGGATAGATATAGTCCAAGAAGCCCAATCACCATTGCCTCTTCTAGCGAGTCAGTAAATAATAGTTTTTCATCTAAACACTGGTCTAACACTTTTAGAAAATGAAATATATTAACTGTAAAGCCTGCTAATGCAATGTGGTCAAGAAATGCCAAAAGGTTTAGACCCCACCCTCACTCCTCAACCCCTCACTCCCTTCAACACACATACACTCTCCTGAATTAAAAATCAACATTTTCTGCAGGCTGGACAAGAAGAAAAAAGAAAGACTGAAAATATTTTTATATGTATGTGCATAATTAGCACATGTTTTCAGTAAGAAACTCAAGTTGGCAGCTGTTTTTTCCCGAGGGGTAAATTTCCTGACAGCTGTGTTGTGGGGCAAACCATACTCAGCTGATTCATGTCAATAGTCCTTTTTAAGAAAATACTTGTGTAGGTTCATTTAAAAAAATTTTCATCCTAGTCAGAATGCACATTATTTGTCATAACCATATTCAAGGTAGCTATCAAGAATAATCCTATGGCTATTTATAAGCACAGTAATAATTTTACCATTTGAATGTAACACACTTAAAGTCAAGTATATGTCCATATATTCCCTGTCACGCAGCATGACATCTGCTCAGAAACATTTGGACGAAAAATCTTTCCACTGTGAAATATTGATTGAATAAACTAACATATTTAATGGGCATATCTAGATTTACTTCATAGTTCAAAAATAATATTAATGAATATTTTGTTTTGAAACAAGAGCACAAAACAATATGTTTCAGGCTTACTGAAATGTTTTGATTTTTTTTTTTTTTTTTTGTATAAAATAGGTATGATACAGTATTGTTTCACTGAAAATATTTTATTTTTTCAAAGTTATAAGTGAGTTAGTACATATTACATAATCATCCAAATGCTGAAGCCCAAGTTACTTTGGAAGTTACTTCCAAATAACTTTTTGAAAATACTTTTCATTCCAGTTCAGAATTTCAAAGTTCAAAAGTAAGAGTTTTCCAGGGAAGAGAACCCAGACTGATTGTGATTTATTATAGAAGCAAAATAAATAGGGAAGGGAGACAAAAAGCACACATTATCCATTATTTTTTTTTCCTGATTGTTTGCCTTTTCCCTTCCCCTATTTAGAACTTGTTGTACTTCACCAGATGCTTCACTGCAGCTCCTCTTTCTTTATGTAATCACCTTTCTTGCCTTTTCTTCCCACTGTATTTTGTTTCATCCTTATCAGGACCTCTCTTTGTTATTGCCTCAGTTGTTTGGTATCTGAAACATATTTCTCATTCTCACAGCACTAATTGGCCACTTTGGGATGGACAATAAGCCCATAAAGCTCTGTAGAAATGCTGTTAAAGTTCTAATCTTCATCACATTTAAACAACAGGGTTCTAAAACTGAAGGTAATGTGCTTTAAGAACACATAGTTTTGCTCTATTTTTATATTTTCTCTATGATTTTATAGTGACCATCTTAGTTATCTCACAATGACTCTTAAACTGCTAAATTCAGACTTACTTGAATTATTTAAGAAGAGATTTGGCCTACATGTATGTCAAATCTAAGACATAGGCATTATGTTTTAGATCAGCAGCCCATGGCATCAAAAGTTTATATTTTATTTTATTTTATTCTATTTTATTTTATTTTATTTTATTTTATTTTATTTTATTTTATTTTATTTTATTTTATTTTATTTTATTTTATTTTTATTTTTTTTCAAGCAGCTCCTCCTGTTATCTCTGTTGTCCTGGTGACACGGTGCAGGCTATTCACAAAAATTCATTCATAGCTCATAACAGACAAAACCCTTACTGTCAGGAAATAGTTCTGTTCCAGAGGGTGGATCAGGGAGAGCACAGCATGGTCTGTGCTCTCAACCATGCTGTGTCTCTCTCTTTCCTCCATTCTTTCCTTTTTGACAGCAAAGGATGTACAGGCAGATTACCTGTGATGTCTTTCTGTTCTGTCTGTGCCTGAATCCACAGAACAATTACATTTTCTGCAGTCATCTTTATAATTCTCTTAGGTTAAGCTGGGGTTTTATGGACATACACAATTGTTTGCTGAATTATTATAGCTAGAGAAACTGTTTTCATAATGCAAATGAACATCACTTTTATTTCAGGCCTGACTATATGTTGATTACTTCTTACAAAATTATGTTCATCTACAGTTGTCTTGTGATATATTTTCCACAGTACCTTGCTAATGTCCAGATTAGTAAAATGGAAGATAATAGTAAAAAATTGAAGGGACAGGAGCAGGAGTGGACAGATTCATTTAATGAATGAGTCACACAGCAGAATCAATGGGTTAAAAATGTAGCAGCTCCATTACATTAAAAGTTCATGTTTCTTCATATGGAGCCTGGATACATCTAGATGCTGATGCCCTGACAGTCAATTCAATAGTTGCATATAAGAACAAATGACTTTTTGCAAAAGATATTTTTACAGCATTTTAAGTCAGCCCCGAAAACTGAATGCATATGACTGCACTGTATATGTCATATATATTAGCTCTGCTTTATGCCCAAATTACCCATTTCCAAGGAGAGCCTTTGGCTCTTTCCACTAATGTAGTCATGGAGAGTTTTAGATCATTCCTACTGCATTCATGACATATATGAGTTATTCTCAGCAACTTTTAGACCTGTGATAGTCACTCATTCTAGAGCAGAGAACAATGGATCACTGTATACTACAGAAAATTTCCTGAGAAAGTTGACATTTCCTATTTGAAAATATATAACATTCAAAAATTTGAATTAATAGAGGTCTCATCAAAAGTTATATTGTTATCTGTGGTGCAGATGGGCACCTTGCTGGGCAGCTGAACTACATCACAACTGTTCTTACTCTCCCTCCTTGAAAGAAGAGGGAGAGAAAAAAGTTTAATGGAAAGAAAAAGGCTCACAGGTGATTAAGAATAATTTAATCAAAGGGAAATGAATGAGGGAAAAACAAAACAAAACAAAAAAAAGCAAAAGGTGTATGGGAAAACAACAACAACAACAACAAACAAACAGGGAAAACAAAAACTAAAACACTTTCTCTCTACTTATCAACAAGACCCTTTTTTGCTAAAAGTGAAAAAATAATTGGTGAGGCACTGAAATAGGTCGCCCAGAGAATTTGTTAATGGCCCCATCCCTGCAAGTGTTCAAGGCCAAGCTGGATGGGGCTTTGATCAACCTGGTCTGGTGGGAGGTGTCCCTGCCCATGGCAGGGAAGATGGAACTGGGTGATCTTTAAGGTCTATTCCAACCCAAGGCATTCTATGATTCTATGACTCTAAAAGTTGTGGAAAAGTATGTATTTGGTGATACTATTTACAACAAATTTCTACAATCGCATTGTTTATTGAAATAATTGATTTAATTTTAATTTTAATTTTTAAAATATGTTAAAGGTTAGAGGGTTAATTCTTATTGCCAACAACAATTACATAAAACTAGGGGAAATAAAATAATGAATGAAAGAGTGAACCTCCTCTCATCTGTTCTCCAGCTCTGTCAGGACAACAGCAAACTCCTTACAGCTGTGTTGAGTGCCCTTTGGCTCTCCTAGACCTGCCCATCTCTAAATATCCCAGGGTCTCCCCCAACCTGGCTAGGCCAATGCCCCTGTATTAGCCCTAGGGCTGTCAGTCCCAGCCCCAGTGAGGCCACAGCAGGGTCAGGCTCCAACTCCCCACAAGCTGCCCTGATATGGCCGTCTCCCAGCCGGGCTCACCTGCAGGCCTGTGGCTCATTGCGGTCTCCTCCCAGCCCTGTCCTCAGGGAGGTGGCTGAGGCTGGGACAGCCTGCATGCCTAGTGCCACAGACCCTTCTCTCTAGGGTGCTCCAGGTTGTCAGTGACTGCTCCAGTGACACAGAACCAGCAAAGGTAATATGGTTCAAGGGAGAGAGATCTTTGTGAAACTTCTCTGTAATTTGTTACTGTGTCTGCTTTTTCCAATGTGAAAGTTTTTCCAGCTTTCACACTTGGTGTGAAAGAGTGCTGCATGGTTATCAGCTAATTCCAAAACCAAACAAAGGTACTTTTTACTTCTCCAGTGCTCTGAATGATGCATCAGTCATGCAGTTCAAAATAGTGTGGCAACTGGTTTGCATTTTAAGAGAAAATACATATAAAAACCTTACTTTTTGGTAACTGGTTAAGCCTATTCCTGTTTGATAGTGAAGATTGACTTGTTACACCTTAATAATTTAGTATTTAATTAATAAATAATATTTAATAATTTAGTATTTTCTAAATAAAATTTCTAAAAACTCAAAAGAACACCCCCCACACTCCTCCAATACATCTTCTGTCTCTGTCCTAGTCTTTTTTTTTTTTTTTCCAGATGCTTTTTTCTAGTAGGATTATTTGGTTTAATTTCTGTATTTGTTAACATAAACTCTACCAGTATAGCTAGAAGAAAAGATCTTGTGTCTTTTTGTAGCATGTACAATAACTCTTGCTGGATGTTGTATCATTTTCTCTACCTCTCCCAGTACATATGGTCTCCCTCTCTGTATATGCTTGCATGAATAGATTCTTTCAGTATTCATGTCATATGTGCTTATTTATTTATTAACAGTTGATAGTTCTGGACCTCATAGGGATAGTAGCTCTTTTATGGAGAAGGGATGACATTTGCAGATAGTATAGGAGTGTAACAGGAGTTATATAACGCCTCCTTCCATCACGTTCTACACAAGATAAATATCCTTGGGTCTAATAATGAGGATTTATGCTTACTGAGTCAGAGACAGACCTGAAATATGCCAGTGAGTAGCATGGTCAAGAAAAATAAGACAAAAATTCAAGATACAAACAGCTATTTCAGAAGCAAAACATACTAACAAAGACCTTGCAGATGCTGAGTGAGTATAAGGACCAATAACTGCACGACAATTCTCTAGGAAGTCCACTAAGCTATTCGAAGCATGCAAGCTTTCCAAATGCTAGAGTTAGATAAGAACCAAGAGCCCTGGGAAACAGTCCCAAGTCCTCAGCTTCTTTATAGGTATTTGGGCTTTAGAGGCAACAGCTGAATTCTGGTTAGTACTGGAATTCCTGAAATCCTTGAAGTTCCCATTGAACCTAGAAAAACCGTGGTGGTTGCCTGCCCTGGGGAAACATGATGGGGGAGCATAGCCTGTCTGGCACAGCTTTTCTTAGCCGGCAGACCCTAGAAATATGCCAGAAGTCCAGGCAGGAATTGCTGTCTTCCATCTGTCTGGTTAAAGTCTAGCCATCTGGACAAAGAAACCTTTAGTTCTTTCTTTGTAGCTTCTTTTAAGGAAAAAAAATAATAAAATGCAGATTTAAATGCTATTAAAAGAAGTTTAAAATGAACACAGCAATGAGCCCATCAACTAACATGCACAACTCAAATTGTGGTACTTGGACTTATGTTTAGTGCCTGTTCATTCTGATATTCACAATGGGACTAGTAAAGTGTTTTTTATTCATTGTTTCTAAAGTGGACATCAAACTTGAGGTCTCCAGAAGTGGAGGAAGAGTTTCTGGATGTTGCACGCATTCTGATTTACCTGCAGGTTTTATGCCTGGCTGTCTTTGTGAGGATATGGGGAGATCTGCCATCATGCTGCCCTTTGACAAGTCTCTCAGGGCCGTTCTCAGGTCAGAAACACACTTACAAAACAGATAGTCCCCTGTTTTGACACTCTACATCAGGATACAAGCAAGATTGTGAAAGAAAGCTGCTGAGAGGTAGGTGTGTGTGTGTATTTTTTGTGTGTATTGGGGAGCCTCAGATGCCCATGTTCATAGTTCTAGGGCAGACCAGACTGAAGGCTGTTTTGTGTACCTCAGATTTCTTTAATGGAATGGGGAATCTGGCTGACATGGAGTTTCTGATTCCTCAGTGTGGACCCAGGTAATCTGAAAATGCCAACTGTAGTAATTTGGGCATGCAGTTTTGTAAGGGAGTATTTTTATTTCACAAAACTGACTATGCCATTTCTTTAGAGTATAGGTAGTTTGGATATGCAAATATTATTGTTATAAGTAAGAACAGACATGGGTAGCTGCTATGGTCTAAAAGATAGCTAGGAGAGGAAACAATTTTACTTATTTATTTATTTAATCTGTCCACAGCCTTAAACTTTGGCAGTACTGCACTGCTAAGGACGTGGCAGTACTCAAAAATGTGCACTCCTTGGAGACAGGCATGGTGGACAATTCCTGTGTTGTGGAGAGAAGGAACGACACTTGAAAAGATCAAATCAGCATTATGCTAGAGAAGCGTTGAGATTAGGGTACTGAGGGAATCCTAGCAGCTGACTACTGATTTAGGCCACTAAGAAGACAGATGGCATCCTAGATCTTAATTTTTTCTGTCCCAAGGGGTGAAAGAACTGCATCAGAGCTGCTGATGGTTCCATCATCATTTTCAAGCTGATAACTCATGGGGCTCTAAAATTAACTAAATGCTTCTGTAATTAAGGAGGCTATGCTTACTTTTTGGCCTTTGAGATACAGCATTTCTGGGCCTGTAGACTCAGCTTCAGAGATGAATGTTTCACAAGCTGGTTGAAGCTTGTTATTGTTGTTTCACGGTTATGGATAATCTTTCAGACAAGACAGTTTTGAAAATGATGAAGTTCTGGATTTTTCCATCCTTAACAAGATTCTGTTGAATCAGTATTTAAAAATATGACAGGATTGTTAATGTTGTGGACAATTCATAGGAAAGGAACATTCTGTAAACAAAAGGAAATAGTATGTGTATCCATGTCATGCATAGATAGTCATAGAAATAAACTCTGCTTATAACCTCTGATTATTGCATGTATGGCAAGACTTCTGGGAGGATGATGAAGAATTGTACTAGGCTCCTTAAAATGTATACTGAATAACCTCATTGCTTACACTCCTCAACAAAAGCAAGGTGTAAATTCCATTCAAGCAAAGCTAACACTTTTCATTCTGTTTTAAAGCAATCTCTTACCTGGCAGATGGGTAATTTTGTCTTCACTTACATGTGTTGAGGTGCAAATTAATTTTCCCTCCATACTGCAAGCTATCCCTTTTTGTAAGAGAAATTGTGACACTAAGATATAAATTCATTTCTGGGCTAGGACAATACATTTACTGAAAGTAGAAATATGTTGGACTCCACAAATACAGAGCTGTTCTAAGTTTGTGCTATTCTAATACTAAATATACATGGAAGGATAAAAACAATTATATTGGTACAGGTGATTGAATGTTTAATATTTTTTGTGACTTTTCCTTAGAAATAAACTATACATTGTTGTACCATTATATTAATATCACTTAGTATAGTTACTTTTAGGTATGACGTAGCTACTTATAGAAGTAATCAAGCAGTTGGTAGACAGCATGATATAGCTGACTGAAACTTAGAATTCATTTAATAAGAGATGTTAACATTAGTTAATTTTCCTGTGAAAGGAAGCTTCTTTGAGACTGGTGTTCATTATGATTAATTGTATATTTTGACATACATTCTGTCAAAAAGTATTATTATGAAAGTGTAATATGACATTAAAATACCAGTAGATTATATATTTTTTTTCACATCAGAAATATCTCCTAGTATGTAGAGATCCCAAATTATTTTCTTTTCTGCTTCAAAATGTGCCCTGTCTTTTCCTCACAGTCTTTGGGAGTAAAAAATGAAATTTCAGAATTTAAACTTCAACTATTAAAACAAGATAAAATATTTTTAACAGAAATAATAATAAAAATTATGTATTTTCACAAGTAATTTATTTTTATTCAAACAGCTTTCTGATATCAATTGTTTTCAAAATAACTTTTATTTATTGTCACATTTTTACCTGTGGTATGGTGCCAGAACAGTATTGCAGGGAATTTAAAAGAAGATCAAATATTATCAGAATGGAGTACAAAAACATGTACATTTTTGTCTTTTAACAATAACAACCACAAATTAAAAGTGCATGATCAGTTTTCTAAATTAGTATGAATTAGAAACACAAAATTTGATAGATTTGAAAAGCAACTCTATTTTTTTCCAGAAACTTGCACGGTTTTATAACTTCATGCATACTGAAAATATTAAGACATATATTAAACTTTTAATTATTCTAGAATAACTACAAAAACATGTAGTTTTAGAGGAAAAATGTACTTTGTAGGCCTAACAGCATAGTTGGCACAGGCAAAAAATACACTTTTGATAGAGAGCAACAAGGTTTAGTAACATTGATACCAATGGAAAGCAGTCACAATTTTACCTAAGCATATGTTCTTTCTATCAGAATGAGTGGTAAGATGCAGGTTCTTATACCTGTTAAAATTTTCTGCATGCAGACTACTAAATCATAGAATCATAGAATGATTTGGGTTGGAAGGAACCTTCAAGACCATCTAGTTCCAACCTTCCTGCCATGGGCTGGGACACCTCCCACCAGACCAGGTTGTTCAAAGCCCCATCCAACGTGGCCTTGAACACTTGCAGGGATTGGGCATCCACAGCTTTTCTGGGCAACCTGTTCCAGCGCCTCACCATCCTCTAATCTAAATCTACCCTTTTTTAGTTTAAAACGATTGCTCCTTGTCCTATCACTACACTCTCTGACAAAGAGTACCTCTCCAGCTTTCCTGTAGGCTCCCTTTATGTACCAGAAAGTCCCTATAAGGTCTCCCTGGAGCCTTCTCTTCTCCAGGCTGAACAACGCCAGCTCCCTCAGCCTGTCTTCATAGGAGAGGTGCTCCTGCCCTCTGATCATCTTTGTGGACCCACTCTAACAGGTCCATGTCTTCTGTATGCTGCAGACCACAGACCTGGATGTCTGTGACTTGGACCTTACTCCAGGTAGAGTAAGGTCCTTACTCCACAAGAGAGGAGTACAGGGGGAGAAAAGCTTTATATATATTTTTTTTTCAGTGTGTAGAAATGTCTTAAAATTGAAAAAAAATATTAAAAAAGTATTTTTTCTTAGTCTTTAAGACACATGTTGGATATAGCCAATATTTTTATATGTGTATACTTATTAGCTATATATTGAGCATATAAGTAAATAGTCCACCAGCCATATTACAGATACATAAGATCTTCAAACCAAATTATGCCAGCTATAAGGAATTATGAAATGTTATGTCTGTCTTTGATTTATTGCTTTTTGCTGTTGGAATTTGTTTCAAACTGGATCAATCCTGTCAACAGCCTGTGCTTTATAGGCTCTGTAAATAATCAAGCCTAAATACATTTGTAGCTACCCATCTTGTCATATATACCTAGTGAGCAATCTATTTCTTGTGAGCAATGAAGAAAGAGGATGTATTTTGAAGGACTTCTATTTGGTCTGTATTTGTTGCTGCCTTTGGCTTCAGCACAGCAAAACATTTAAACACACTTCATTGCTTTCCTGAATTAAGGCTTCAGAAAATAGTTTTCCACTTTTGAAGAAGTCTGAAGAAAAAAAGCTTAGGAAGCTTTTTTCTTTTCTTTTTTTTTTTTTTTTTTTGTTTTGTTCCCAAACCCACGTGCAAATAGCCTCTATTCATGTTATCCAATTCCTGCAGTAAATATGCATGCAATGCATATTTGAAGCTCTTAAATTTGGCCAAACCAGAAATGAAATGAATATCCACACTGAAAGTTACTTATTAAAAATTCTCTTGAAATTTCAGTCATCTCAATCATTTTTATGCTGAGGCTTTTAAAAAATGGGGCATAAGTGTTTTTGTAAGAGGAAAATGAACTCTATTAACTTCTTTGAGAAAAGTTTTCTTAACAACACTTCTGTAGTCATCATTTTTGGGTATGTTTTAGGCCTGAAAAAAGTGCAGGCTGATGAATGCTATTTCAGAAAACACTGAATAACTGAAAGTATTTTCAGTTTGCAATACAATTCTAAATGTGACCTTAATAACAACTGTTGGTAGTGTTTTATCTATAAAATACACTATTTACACCCATTTCTGCTACTGTGTTCAGAGCTGTTATGACTACAGTACCCATTTCGCACAACAATCCACTTACTTCATTATGTTTTTGTTTGAGGACAAAGAACTTTGACCTCACTATGTAGCTGAAGAATACATATTTACTTTGGTTATTAAGAATTCATTTTTACTTGCAGGAAAATAAAGGTGATTGTGGAAGTGAATATGGCAGATTTCATCGACATGAAATCTGTTCTTTTTAGCCAGTGTCAATGAGTTGTGTAGTGGACAAATTTTTGGCCTTTCTGTGCTAGCTATGGTCAGATAGACCATAGCTAGCATTTAGCTGATAGAGCATTTAGTATATGTGATCTCTTTGCATTTTCTTTTTGGATTTTTCAATACAGTTTCTTACAGTATCCTGCTGAATGAAATGTCCAACATGCAGCTAGACAGCCATATAATATGATAGGTAAAAAATCGGTTGATGGGGTAGGCTCAAAGGGTTATAGTAAATGGGGTTACATTGGGCTGGTGGCCACTCACTAGTGGGGTCCTGCATGACTCCGTTCAGAGACAGTTCTCTTCAATGTTTTTATAAATCATCATGATGCAGGAGTCAAATGCATGCTAAATAAGCTTGCAGAAGAAACTAAATTGGGAGGAATGGTTGATTCTCTGAAGAGTAAAGAGGCCTTGCAGAAAGATCTTGACAAATTAGAGAGTTGGGCAATCATCAAGAATATGAAATTTAACAAAAGCGAGTGGGGAAACCCTGAATATATGTACAGATGAGGGGACAAGATGCTGGAGACCAGTCCTGCAGAAAGGGATCTGGGGGTTCATGTAGGTGGCAAGTTGAACATAAGTCAACAGCTTACCCTAGCAGCCAAAAGTGCCAACCATATCCTGGGTGCATCAAGCACGGCACTGCTAGCTGCTCAAGGGAAGGGATTGTCCCACTCTGTGCTGGTACAGCCTCATGTTGTGGACTGTGTGAAATTCTGGGTGCTACAGTGTAAGAAGGAAATTAAACAATTAGAAAAACTTCAAAGGAAGGCAGTGATGGTGAAGAGTCCAAAGAGCAAGATGTATGAGAAGTGGCTGAAGTAACTTAGTTTGTTCAAACTAGAGAAGAGCAAACTGAGGAGGGGCCTCATAACAGCCTGCAGCTTTCTCATGAGCTGAAGGGCAGGTGATGAGTTCTGCTGTCTGGGGACAGTAACAGGTCCAGAGGGAATGGCATGGGGCTGTATCAGGGGAGGTTCAGGTCTGATATTAGGAAAAGGTTCTTCATGAAGAGGGTGATTGGGCACTGGAACAGGCTCCCTAGGGAAGTGGTGTCTTGTCCCAGTTGGTGGGTTGTGAGAGAGGTGAATCTTCACTGCTGAAAGGGCTATCCCTGGTGTGGAGGGGCTGTGGAAGTGGCAGAATCACAGAGATGACTCAGAGGAACACTACAAACAATTTGTTGGTTCTTTCTAACAACAATCAATAAAGATGTTTGGCAGAGGTGTTAAACTGTCACCAATTGCTTTATGGGAAAAACTGGGTGGTGTCCAACAGCAAATGACGAACATTGCAAATAGAGGTATTTAGCACAGGCATTAAATAGGGGAAAGTTAAAGGAAAAGAGAGCAAAGGAGAAACAGAGGTAGGAAGGGTGTGTATGTCTTCACCATTAGATCCAGCACTATCATCTCTAGTCAGGGTCTTGATCTGTGGGTAGAGGGGTCAACACTGGCAAATGTGCATGCTCACCTCTATATAGTCTCTGGTCCAGGACCACCCTGGGGGCAGCAACTGTATTGTGCATGAATGGTTTGTTGTTCTGGAAGCTTCGTGAGGGTTCTTGGTGATTCCCCAGCAAGTTGCCCAAATTGATGTTCCCCAACCAGAAAGGAGATGCAAAGAAAGGTGGTCTGGCATCCTGCCTCCTCAAGGCTCAGTTCATCGATCTCCTATTCAAGTTGCTTAAAGAAAAAAACAAACAAACAAACAAAAAAAAAACACATCAAGTTCCTGGCCAGTCTTAGACAAGTGGTCACAGCACTGAGCCTGACAAAGCTCAAGTGTTTAGACAGTGATCTCAGACATGATTGCATTTTTGGGTGGTCCCGTATGGAGCCAGGAGTTGGACTTGATGGGTCCTTGGGGGTCCTTTTCAACTTGGGATATTTTATGATTCTTAACCAACCGAAGAACCAAAACTTACAGTGCAGTGTATGTCTTTCATACAATTGCATCCTGAATGCCCTGAATGTGATTGCATGTAATCACGTGCTACAAAAATCAAACTTGAGAGACACTGCTGGGCTGCGCTTCCTCAAATTGATTTTGCATTATGTTTGCTTTAGAAGATCAAGCTGATTCTTGAAAAACTGGTCAGTAATGCATCAGCATTTTATGCTGAAGTACTCAGAGATAGGACTGCATAACTGGTTGCACAGTGTCATTCCTCCACAGGCTTTTTCTCATATACCACCATTTTGTTAAACAGACATTCAGCCTTACAGCACCTCTGTATATACTGTGAGGAAAAAAAGCAAAAATGGAGTGCTGCTAGTGAAGTACACTTGGCAACCAATCTTCTCTAGAAACCCTAAACATCCTCTGAACCTAACATTAGTGGTAATGATCAAGTCAGTAATCAAGACATATAGTACATGATTTGCAGAATGATCATTGCATTAACCTGGATTGCTTATCACATTCTTTCAATATGGGATGAAATGACAAAATGAATACTTACATAATAAATTAGTTGCTTTTTTGGGAGTTTATAAATTATGGGCAATCTGGTTCTTCCCAGAATAGATACAAGTTCTCAGCTCAGTAATATAGCAAGTAACTTATCTAAACTGATAGAAAACGAGGGGGGGGGGGGGGAACAAACTCCCAAATAATCTTTCTTTTCTACAACATTTTAAATGGGGGGAAAAAAAAAGCTATTTCAAAGTACAGACATCTGGAATGGAGGTTTATAGTGTATGTATACATGTACTTTAAAAAAATAATAATATATAGAACTAGTCTTTAAAAAGTTCTCACGGAAAACAAAAAAGAACTGAAAATATAAGTAAAGAAACTTCTGTTCTAAATATTACTTTATTTTATGTATCCATCACAATTTTCTTGAAGTTTTGAGTGTCTAGAAGACACTTCTACTCAAATACTTTCAACAATTTCTCCTGAAATTATTCATTTCAAATTAAATCCGAGTGGCTGCAAAGGTTCGGCTCAGTACTGGGATATGCTGAATAGTATTCTGTCAGCTAAAGAGGAACTTCAGTTTAGCTGTCAACCCCAGCTGTGGTTCAAAAAGTAACAGGATTAGGATGAGAGACAAGGGGCAGTTAAACCATTACCATATTTAATGATTTCCCTTCATGAAGGAGGGCCTATACTATATTTTCTTTGGTCTTTTTAGCATGAGCACAAAGTGTAAAGAGATTTTACTTTTACTTTGCAAGATATTTTATATAATTGTGAAATCTTAATTCCTCAGGAATATACATATGAGTTATGCTAAAAATTATTAGAATCCATTCCTTTTAGGATTGCAACACAGAAATCTGAAAAAACAGAAGGGATAGAAGGGATTAGTTCCTGCTCAGTTTCACAAGCTGACACATCTCCTGTCATTTATATGGTGTGAGAAGTTAGTTAATCTGTGATTTTTTTATTTTATTTTTTTTTTACCCCTAATTGGACATTTAAATTAATAAACGGTAATTACCTCTTCCTGAGAAGACCTCCCTTCTCTGAGCTGCTCCCTGCTCTATCTTGTGCAATGAAGTACCTGTCACTGGTTTGCCAAGATGTGGATGTTCCTACAGAGGTGGAATGTCACCCTTTATATTGGAAGGCAAGGGCAAAAGAGACTGTTGAAGACTACATATCACCAGATTTATTCTGATAGGCAACAGAACGCTTAAAAAAAAAAAATCGTTTAGCCATTTAAAATCTAAAAATTCCAGTACTTAATAATAAAAGCAACAACAAGAATCATTCTTTGGAAACATGGGGATTTTTAGAGGACTTTCAAGTGTTACAGTTGTATAAAACTCCTTACACACATTCATGCTAAGAGCAACACATTAATGCTAAGAACTAAGCACCAAGTTGAAGGTATGTTCAGAAGATGATTGTGGAGATCTTACAGCCTTGAAAAATAACCACAGGAATCCAAGGGCATTTTGTATGTTGCATGTCACACCTCTCTTTGAACATTATCCATGTTATGTCATCATTTTATTTTTTTTTTGTACTTTTCCTTTACTACTTTCTTACATAGCCTCCTGAAACAAGGTTAACAGGAATGAATTTTTGGATTGTAACTTATCATTTTTTTTTTTTTTCCTGGGAGCAAAGCAAACCCAAACAAACAGCATTCACATAAGCCTTTTAATATGTGCAATCTGTTTGCATTGTGATTTAAGCAATATTGAAATGTTAAGCCTCTTTCTGCTAAATCAGAGCTCTAAACACAAAATCTTGGGCTGCAGGGACATCGGGTATTTTTCTGGCATACTACAGAGAGCTTTGTCTGCTAGTCAACTAATACATTGATTATCTATATACCAGCCATTTTTTAGTACTGTAAAACATAAAAAAATCAATAAAATTCATTAGACATTTTCTGCTGTTACCCCTTTCAAGGCATAGATTTATCTGTTCTTCTCTATTCATTTAACTGAATCAGAAAAATAGAAGTTTCTGATATAAGAAGTGAGAAATACTTGTGAGTGGTTGGATGCATGTTCATTAGGCAAATTCTGTTGCTGGGCTATTGTAAATCTTGTTATAAACTTATGGAGGTAGAATAGGATCAAACATGAAATCAGTTTTTCCATAATTTCTTCCTCAGAGACAGCCTTATTTGTGTCAGCTCTGCTCTCAGCTAAAGATATACTTGCTTAATATTTTTTTTTCCAATTATAATATTTATTTATTATTTTGGAATGCAATATTTACATTACAAATATCTTGATACAACAAAATTAGTGATATAGGCTTTTTTTCATACCCTACTTCAGCTAATTGTCTCAGACCTCTGTCTGGTCACAATTTAAAATCTTCCTTCTGAACACAAACTACTCTATGGTTAATAGTTTGTAGGCTAGTCAAAATTAAAGTCTGTTCTAGAAAAAAATCTTAGCTTATTATTAAAAAATCATAGCTTATGTCTAAATAAAGACTTTATAGGTACAGACTGGAATGTCATTTAAGCTGCAAATTTCTTTATCTATATTTTGCTTAGAGACCAAAGGGAAATTTTTTTTTTTTTTTTTTTTTTAATCTCTTCCTTAATCATTGTTAAATCCCCCTAAAATTCAGAGCTTTGCAGACAAACTCAGATGTAAAAGAAAGAAAATATTTAGAAACCTACAAATCCTTATGGAGGATAGCATAAGCATCCTAACTGTGGTGATGATTCAGCTTCTAGTGCTTGCCTCTGTTTACCAAATCACATTGTCACTCCATCTGAAACTGATGGTCCTGATACCCCTGCAGTAGCTGCAGCAACAACTTGCATTCCTGCTTCTTCCTTTCTGTGACACATGGTTGCCACAGCTCTCAGGAAAGCTTTTAAATAGAAAGTTAACAGGAAAGGCATTTTTTTTTTTCCTTAGAGTCAGTCTACTCTTATTACTGGACATTTCTGCACAACTTTAACTTATGTTAAGTTCCAGTTACACTTCGAGTGGACTGGGTGCAATTCTGGTTGTACAGTTTGATCTTTCTACATTCAAATCTGAGAAATGTATTTCATCTTCAAAGGGTATGTATAATGGATAAAACAGACAGAATGCTGGTAAAAGGGAGTTCAATGGAATACTTCTGGGAATCAAAGCCAGCCTGACCTCAGTAGGGATTTATGTCTACTGGCTCTTGATACTTCATATAGTTTCTTAATGGAAATGGCATCTGCTGGCATCAGAAGGATATGCTCTCATTATAAAATATATACATGGGTAGCTAAGATGTGGGAGCACAGAAAAAAGAGACTAATATATATTGCTGGGAAATCTGGAATTGCTCCCAAAGAACCCATACCTGTATTACAGAAGTGGAAGGGAAAAAATACTGATAAAAGTCAAAACAAGGAAAAAAGGTCTGTAGCTCATTTTTGAGACATAGGATGCATTTTTTTGTTTGTTTGTTTGTTTTTTCATTGTGCTATTCAGGTCTCACACTTTTCTTACTGTTCTCTACTTTCACTCAAGACATGCACGTTGTATAAATAAGGATGAATGTCATAATTCAACACAGCTAACTTAAAAGAAAGCGGAAAGGATACTAACGGCTTTCTGTAGCTTCACCACAGATACTAAGCATATTGTGTTAGCTGGATTTAGAAAGGCAACTTATTGATGGGGAGTAGATCTGTGGATGACTACTATTTATCTGTTTTTATTTAATGTGACCTGAATTGCTAGAATTACATGAACTCAAATATTCTAGGCCACAGTCTTCCTCAGTTTACATGCTATCGTGAATGATACTTACCTCTTCATGGATATTCATCTGGTTAATCTGGAGAAATTCTCATAAAATAAGAAATATTAAATATAAATTGAATGGGCAAAAATACTGGGATACTGTACAGTATTACTCAGATAGAATTACAAAGAGCAGAAGAAACTAAAAGTAAATTGTTCAATTCCTAGCCCTTCTGAAAATAGCCTAAACATAAAGGATGGAGAGATTTGGTCTCTGAGAGGACACATGGAGTCTCAGTTTTTACTTGTCCCTCTTTTGCAGCACTTGTTCACATTGTTCAGGCATAATCTTCAAGTTCATATGAGAACTGAATATTCTAATGTTCTAAAGAAATGTGTAAACCCTACATTTAGATCAAAGAAATTGAGATTTTGTGCTTCATAATTCATAATTTCTTAGTTATCCTTGTCTGGTGAAAAATGGGCAGTTTTATTTTTCTGATTGTTTCCCAGGAATTTTTTTGAGCTCTCTCATAGTGCATTTGACATAGACCAAACAAACATGTAAGAATTAAACTTACCAAACAATATTTTTTTCTAAGAATTTCAAATATAGGCTATTTTAATTTTATAAAATGACTTTACAAATGTACTAATTTAGCACAAAGATGATATCTTAATTCAAAACAGCTAGCTGAGTATGCATTTACATCTAGCTTAATGTTTGTAATTGCAATGAAGAACATTTTTCAATAAAATTATGGGATGTGTGAATCACCAAGAAATGATTTTTCTAGAATGTCCTTTTGTAAAACTTGATGTCCTTGTTTAGACAGTATGTGAGAGAGAGTTGTAAGATGTACAGTGCATAATATTTTAGTGGATAGATAAGCTTTCTAAACACTGTTTTGTTTTTTTTTCTGATGAAGAAACAAATCCAAAAACCTACACTTAGATTGCTGGCCATGGCCTCAGCACAAGTTTGTTGAGAAGAATAACATGGTCATGATGTACTCAGATGCATCTTGAGGCTATTGCAAAGATAGTTTTAATCTACTGCTTTGGCCATATCTTTGCATACTTCTAATTTCTCTGACAGCAAAGCTAACGTAATTATCTCCACTCAAAGGACTTCTTATAGGTATTTCCATGAGAGAGAAATGAGCTACCACCTCTGTTGGACCTATGGTACTATTTTCTGTTTATTACTTGCTCATTACTTACCCTGCCTGACAAAACAAACCAGGGAGGGTGGAGAGTGTTGGAGACCTAAAATAAAATTAAATTAAAAAAAGTAAAAGTTATAAAAAGTGAGGGCTCCCATCCCCCTTCTGGGAGCAGGAACTCACAGGAAAGATTCCCTGATACTCACCAAAAAAGCTACAAGGTCCTAAACACACAGAAAAAAAAATCAAATCTGAAGGAAGCCTAAGGACAGGAAGTAGGTAAAGAAAAAATGGTATGTTCCATTTGGTTTTCAGATAAGGATGCTTTCTAATGTAATTCATTACCAGATTAATATACCAGAGTAATATCCTTCAACTACTTTTTATCTTTGAGGTCCAATATTAATCTGATATCACAGAATCATAGAATGCTTGAAAGGACACCTGGAGATCATCTGGTTCAACCCCCCACCTATAGCAGGTACCCCAGGACTGTTGGCTTTTAAGTATCTCCAAGATGAGAGGCTCCATGTCTCTGGGCAACCTGTGCTCAGTCACCCTCACAGGGGCATGTGGTTTCTGGTGTTCAGACAGAACCTCTTGTGTTTCAGTTTGTACCCATTGCCTCTTCCTGTAGTGGGTTACCACTGAAAAGAGCCTGACTCCGTCTTCTTTGAACGCTCCCTTCAGGTATCTCAATATATATTGATGCACCCCTTCCCACCCCCACCTTCTCTCATCCAGGCTGAACAGTCCAAGCTCTCTCAGCCTTTCTCCACAGGAGAGACACTTCAGTCCCTTTATCATCTTCATGGCCCTTCTGTGATGTACTCTAGTCATTATATTCCTATCTCAATGATACTGGAAAACCCAGAACAGGACACAGTACTCCAAGCGTGGCCTTGCTAGTACTGAGTAGGGAGGAAGGATCTTAACCTTCTGGAAACACTTCTCTTAATGCAGCCCAAGACACTGTTAGCTTTCTTTGCCACAAAGGAACATTCCTGGCTCATGTTCAACTTGATGGCTAGCCCAGGCCAGTCCTTCTCTGTACAGCTGCTCTTCAGGTGCTTGGCCCACAGCATGTACTGGTTCCACCCAAGCTGTAGGACAGTATTCATAGACCATTGGGTGGCCTCACAACAGCCAACTCCTTCACCACTTGCAGTTGCATCCCATCAGGGCCTGAGGACATAGATATGTCAAATTTGCTTAAATACTTTCTGATGTGATCCTCTTCCATGAAGGGTACATCTTCCTTGCTCCATCCTTTCCCGCTTTATCTCTGGGGCCTGGGATTCCTGAAGGCTGGCCTTGCAAGTAAACCTGGAATGAATAAGACATTCAATACCTTAGCCTTGTCCTATGTCACCATATCCCCTTCCCCATTCAGCAGGGAGCTCTTGTGTTCCTTAATCTTCATTTTGCCACTTAAGTACTTAGAAAAGCCCTTCCAGTTACCTTTGATAACCCTCACAAGATTAAATTCTTTTTACATCTACAAGAATGAAAATAGCTGAGGACTTCTAAGTGTGTTGAAAATATAATTTCAGTAGTGCTTATTAGCCACATGGGTACCTCAAAGACTGCAATAATTATTTTGAAACAAAGTAGCCAGGTTCCCTTCTGAATTGTTGCAAGTATGTTGGGGTACAATTTAGGCAAATTAGGACTTCTCAGTAGTAATTAATTTTGTTACTTTTTAGTAAGTAAAATATTTGCCACATAAAGAATTAAATTTAATTTAATAATGGATAGTGAGGTCAAAAAATAGGGGGGCCTGAATTAAAAGAATGGATCTAGATAAGCTACTTTGTAACCTCTAAGGTTGTGAAGAAATGATGGCAGGACAAGAATAGTTCTAGGAGTACATCAGACAAAAGAACTATCATAGAGTTAAATAACAGACTGTAAGATGTAAAAAAAAAAAAAAAAAAAAAAAAAAGGGTTGTATAAGGAAGCTGTCTTATGATACTATTGAAATTATCAGGAAATGGCTATCTATCATCCTGGGAAAATAAGAAACATTCCTGCAGAATTTTTTTTTTTTTCTCTTTTACTGTGCTTCTTTTGCATAGCTGATGTTACTTGTGTAACTATACATTAGCTAATTGTAAAGCTTCTGCAGAAAAGAAAAGACAGGTTGTTAACAGACTCATTGAACAGGCATCATTGATGCGGAAAAAAAAATACACAGTACAAGAATGGGAGAAACACGTAATTCTGTGTTTGGAAAGGTAGATGATTGGAAAGCCAACTCAGAGGCATCACACAATGAACAAAGGTTCAGCTGTCTCTGCATGGCATTGGCATGGCATTGTTGTCTAAGAGCTTCTGTTATGTTCTCTTATAGATAAACTTTAAAAAAAAAAAAAAAAAAAAGCACTACAGCACTGAGATGAATCAAACCTGAGATGCCATCCTTTTCCTGTATCACAGAATTGATGCAACATGCTGCAGATTATCACTGGTAGGACTTACAAAACACAAATAATCAGCATTTGGTTGTTTAGTCTTGAGAATCTTCTGTTCCCTTCTACCTTTCATCCATGTACACTGCTTTGCTGTTTCAATTACATATAAATTATTATGTTCTAAAACCTAAATAAATTCTGATTAGGGGAAATGCCTGTTCCACTTCTTTCAGGGTTTTACTTTCTGGCTATTGTGCCTTATTGCACCTGAGCCATAAATAACATTTTTCTTATAAAAAAAAAAAAAAAATAAAGGGGATGCAGGAGGCAGAGTTACTCTCATGGCATGCAGTTCAGTAAAAAACAAAAACAAAAACAACAACAACAACAAAAAAACTGGCTTAAGTAATATCTGGATTGTACTGGACAGACTGAAAACTTCAAGTCAGGGGGTCTATCCTGACTTGGTGACTTCCCACCTGGACAACGATGTTCAATTTCATGCCCTTTGAAAAGGAAAATAACAGCAACACAAACAACAGAAACAACAACAAAAGACCATTTTAGAAAACTTCCACATTCTACTCTGCTGATTTGCCCTGAATTATTCTGGAAAGAAAAGTTAGAGGAAATGCTTAGGGATTCACCTGAGTGACTTTTTTATTCAGAAAATGATTATGCAAATTTTGGTCTTAAAGAAAGAACTCCTAATAAATACACAGGTTGTAGAAAAATAGAAGCTCAATAGGGATTATGTTCACATGCTGTACTGTATGATCCCTTCTACTCTCCTTTTGGGAATAAATACTTGGATGATTAAAACTGATCTTAGGTAATGACCTTCTGAATGGTTCTCAAAAACATGCAGGTGAGAGATTTAAGTGGTATACTAAGTACCTGTAAAAGCAAGCAGAAAGTGGTAATTACACTGAAAGCTATTGTAATTGTTAGGGGTTCAATTGTCAAATGCTGGCAAACTTATGAAAAGTTAATGAAAGATCAGTACACAGACTCATGTGACTTCAGTGATTTGCAGATAATTAATTTGCAGGTTAGAAGGTAGTGTGAGCAAAATAAAAAAAATAGTTTACTATCTTAAGTGACGTTTGTGGAGATGCAGGATGTAAATATTTTCTTTAAAGAGCAGTCAAATTTTAAAAATTCCTTCCTTCTCTTCAGTTATAACATTTAGCTGTTAAGAAGTGACGCCTTTTAATTGAAGTAATGATGAACTGCTTCCCCCTTTCACAGGAATAGGAAACCCATTAGAGCTGCTTTGCCACTGGAGAAATTGCATCATGAAGGTTAAGGGACAATCAGCCTCTGATTAGTTTTCTTCATTAGGTTTCCATTATAAAACTTTTTTTTTTTTTTTTTTTTTTTTTTTTTTTTTAAGGAGGATGGAGGAGTGTATTTTTTTCCTCTTACAGAAGGGAAATCCCCATTGTGGACTTCAGTTACTCTAGACAGCAGGGTGCCAAATATGTCTGCAATAGGGAATGTTAGGAATATTACATCTTCGCAGTGTGCTTGATCTTTGCTATCTGTACTCAGTCTGGCTAATTCCTGTGAAGGAATTAATATCCTTCATAGCAGCCTGTAAGGGATTGTGCTTTGCATTTGCATTTAAAACAGTTCTAATAACACAAGTGTTTTGGCTGTTGCTAAACAGTGCTTATACAGCATCAAGGCTTTATTTTTCCCTGACTCTGCCCCTCTAGTGAGTTGGCTGAGGTGCACAACAGTTTGGGAACAGGCACAGCTGGAACAGGTGACCCCAAATGACCAAAAAGACATTCCATACCATACAGAATCACAGAATAATTTAGGTTGGAAAAGATCTCTAAGATCATCAAGTTGAACTGTTAACCTAGCACTGCCAAATATCCCAGTAAACCATGTCCCTAAGCACCACATCTACATGTCTTTGAATATCTCTGGGGATGTGGACTCAACCACTTCCCTGGGCAGCCTGTTCCAATGCTTCACAACCTTTCAGCGAAGAAATTTTTCCTAATATCCAACCTAATCCTTCCCTGGCACAATTTCAAGCCGTTTCCTCTTCTCCTATTAGCTGTTGCTTGTGAGAAGAGATTGACCCTCCACCCCACTACAACCTCCCTTAAGGTAGCTGTAGAGGGTGATAAGGTCTCCCTGAGCCACCTTTTCTCTAGGCTAAATAACCCTAGTTCCCTCGACAGCTTTTGTTGTTCTAAGGCTAGCTGTTCTAAGACTTGTTCTCTAGACCCTTCACCAGCTTCATTGCCCTTTTTTGGACACATTCCAGCACCTCAATGTCCTTGTAGTGAGGGGCCCAAATCCAAACACAGTACTCGAGATGTGGCCTCACCAGAGCTGAATACAGAGGAACAATCACTTCCCTAGTCCTCCTGGCCACACTATTTCTGATACAAGCCAGGATGCTGTTGGCCTTCTTGGCCACCTGACGTATGACCTTGGCTATATGACATAATGCTCAGTAATAAAAGCTCAGGGAAAGGAAGAGAAAGGGGGGACATTTGTGGTTATGACATTTGTAATGTAATTATTAGACAAAGTGAGGTCCTGTTTTCCAGAAAGTGACTGGACATCTGCTGGATGATGGGAAGTAGCGAATAAATTCCCCTTTTTGCTTTTCTTGCACATGTTGCTTTTGATTCACCTATTCAGCCATTTTTATCTTAATCCACAAGCCTTCTCATCTTCCTTCTGTTTTCTGTTTTTCCCACAGGAGAGGGGAGCAAATGAGCAGCTGTGGGTGCTTGGTGGATGGCCATGGTCAAACCGCTACACTCTCCCCTCTCTGCTCCACAGCAATACAGCTCCTAGGAAAGGGTTTTGTGACTTGTTTGATAGTAGGACTTGTCCCTTAGAAGGAGGAATGTTTCAATATTTTTCTTAGCATGACAATATACTGCCTTTTCTACCTGTTATAAATGAAGTCTCAACTCAATCTGAATTTAGTAATACTTATAAAGGAATATTTATAAAAGGTATAAAAGGCAAGTAAACAGCACTGGGTGTGCGGAGAGTCTACGCTCCACCAACACGCACACACGAACATCAAACATTAACATTGCTTTTACATACTAAACCTGAGTATGCCTATACATACCTACAATCAGGAAAGGTAACAAACAATCCTTTAAGTTCCATGACTTAACAGTCTCCATTTTCTATTCCTTTTGAACAATATGTCTTGCTTTAAGTTGTCAAGCAACTCGCTCTTTGGGCCTTATGTATCCCGTTCTTCCAGAATCGAAGAAAAGCATACCCATCTACTTTTCAAGGCCAATAAGCCTGGGTCAAAAGGCATATCCAGGTCAGCAGGGGGCGTAACAGCAAAATTCTTCAATGGCAGTAGCAGCAAAGGGGCTGATGGCATAGCAGTCAGATCAGTAAAGGAGCCCGCAGTTCCCTCACTGTCTGGCAAACCACACTTTTCTGACTGTGGTCCCACATGACTCTTTAAGGCCTCAGACACTGCTCACCAGATGCTGAGCAATCCCACTGCAACCTTGTCGTTTTTAGTTGCAGAGTCCCACACCTTGACCTCAATTTGGACCCATGTTTCAGGCTCATAAACTGTCCAATTGTTAAGGAGAATAAGCTGTAAGGTTACCAGGACAGTCTTTGTTTCTAAGGACGTATGATTCCTCATAATGTGCAACTGCTTACCAGAGAGGGGCAGTTGTGTGCACGGGTCTGCTTCTCTCTGCTTCAGCTTCTGTCCAGCTCCGGTGCTCCCATTTCCAGCGGCTTTCTGTATGAACTTCTCTGAGCAGTTTGCTGAGTTTGGCCGAACCCATCTTCATGAGGCAATCAATGTGCCTGTTCCTGTCCTAGTCTCCGTTCTGCTAGCCTGCTCCTTTTCGTTCCTTCTCTCTGCTTCTTTATTGATGACATAACTTCATCACATCCTGTTGCCTTTTTTTATCTTGAGGACAGGCTCCCCTCTTATACCCTTCACCCCACAGCAGTTCTTTTCAAAACAACTTTTAATTGCTCAAACAACTTTGAATAAAACAGCAACAGCAAACACCCAGAAACTTCCATGCCTTAACAGCTGGAGAACAAGAAACCTGAGACTGCATGGAGTCTCCTGAATCACCCTTCTTTGTTCCCTCTAAACTCTTTTCTATTCCTGATGGCCTCATCGTTAAGAGTCTAATGTTATCTCAGCCATGGGTCTTTCAGACTCTCATCTCCCCCTTCTTTTTAATATCAACGATTTTCTTGACACGAATTACCACTCCATATATAGCATACTTATCCCTAGAAATGATGGTTAATTGTAGGGATATGCATCTTTTTAGACCTTTCCACTGCCCTCACAGCATAAGAGGAAATTTCTTAGATCCTGGTAAATTTCATAGAAGGAGCATTGACTGTTTCCCCTTCCCTCCAAAAAGCTTATTTTCTACAAAAAGGTAGTTTCCTATGGATGCAAGCATGGATGGCAGTGTGGTTGTACAAGTGGAAGATTCATACAGTTAACACTGGACTAGGAAATATGAATATGAAAGCTCTACAGATAAAGATAGTTAGGGAAATATATATTTGACAATAAAGGATTGATACAGTAAAAACACTACGTTATACGAACAAAAGGATTCTTTTTTTCCTTCCTTCACCTCATCTTACCAGTTTGTCTAATGGACTCACCTTTCTTATTCATAGACGCCATAAAGAAGCTAACACATATGGCAGTTGCTTTTCTTAACAAGCAATATCATGTGAATGTTTCTAGAGCAATCGGATGTCTGTATTGTTAAATGTTTTCTTTCAGTAGAAGAATGCATCTGTTGCCTGTTTAGAAGGCTGATTACTTTTGAAGAGCATTTGACACGTATTTGAAGTGCTATGTGAGAGATTGTCATTTGTATGCAGTCAATGTGTTTAGTCTCTTGTCTGTTCCCTTCTCTCATCCACCAGCAGCGTACCTTCACACCCATCCTGATTTCTATCTCATTCTCTTGCTCTGCAGTCTGTGTTGTTTTCTTCCTCTCTCCCAGACAAATCATGTGGTAAAATCATCCCCTTGTCCATAATTTTATGCTTCCACTTTGGTCTTTTCTTTTATCAGTTGCTTTGGTGTACATTAGGTTCCTCCTACAGGTGATTCTAGCACTGCCTATTCCTTTCCGGGGACTGGATCCAGCACCAGTGCCTATGCTTGGACAGCTGCTTGTTTCAGTCTGATTTTGGAAACCTTCAGATGAATAGGATAATATTACAGTAAAAAAAAAAATGTGAATATAATTTAGAAGATGCTGAAACAATGTTACAAAATATTTAAGACAGTATGGCAGAATCACACATCTGAAAACACTATTCAGCACCACATTTTTGCCAGCATTTTCAGAATGAGAGAATAATTTGTTACAAGAATTGAGACAGAGACTGAAACACAGATAAGTTAAAGAAGAATTTCCAGCTAGCACTGTTGCTCACGTTATTGTACCTTTATTAATATGTATGGCTACTTATGGCTGTGCATTTTCCCTAATATTTTATACTAATAATTAGCGTATTATTAATAAGCGTAAGTATTTAGATTGATGACCTTCTTAAACACGGAATAAACCACTGTATTGGATTTACATGGCAAGTTTTTGGTAGCTGGGGGTTCATAACTGGACTGTGGTAGCTGGGAGGGACCCTGTGCTGGAACAGCGGCAGAGAGTGACTGTGAATGAGCCGTGGAGATGAAGAATTAGGGACTGACTGCAGCCCCCATTCCCTTTTTCCCCTATGCCACTCAGGGGGAGGAAGTAGAAGAGGGTGGATTGGGGAAGGTGTTTCTAGTTTCCTTTTTTTTTTTTTTTTTTTTTTTTTTCCTGTTGTTTCTCATTGTTCTAGTCTGCTAGTGATAGTGATCAATTACGTTAATCCCTCAATGTTGTGTCTGTTATGCCTGTGATGATAACTGTTGACCATTCTCCCTGTCCTTATCTTGGCACTTGGGCCCTTTTCATGATATTTTCTCCCCCTTTCCCTTTGAGGAGTGAGAGTGAGAGAGTAGTTGTGGTGGAGTTCAGCTGCCCAGCTGGGTAAAACAACCGTTACCAGCTGTTGGCTCTGCTCTGTTTTACTCCCTTTTCTGTCTTTCATGTGCTTCTGTTTGATTAATTTGTTATAAGTGAACTCTCAACTCAATCCGAATTTAGTAGTATTTATAAAAGGAATATTTATAAAAGGCAAGTAAACAGCGCTGGGTGCGCAGGGAGTCTGTGCTCTACCAATACACACACACAAACGTCAAACATTCTAAATATACATGTACAGAACATTGCTTTTACATACTAAACCCAAGTATGCCTATACATATGTATAATCAGAAAAGGTAACAAACAATCCTTTCATATAACAGTCTCCATTTTCCATTCTGTTTCTTGATTACAAACACCGGAGAACTCCAGGGCTAGTCGTGGGAACAATATGTCTTGCTTTAAGTTGTTAAGCAATTTGCTCTTTGGGCCTTATGTATCCTAATCTTCACAGATTGAAGAAAAGCATGTCCATGTCCATGTCATCCATGCCTTTTGACCCAGGCCCTATTGGCTTTGAAAAGGAGGCGGATATGCTTTTCTTCGATTCGGGAAGAACGGGATACATAAGGCCCAAAGAGCGAGTTGCTTGACAACTTAAAGCAAGACATATTGTTCAAAAGGAATGGAAAATGGAGAGTTGTTTGTAATCAAGAAAAGGAATGGAAAATGGAGACTGTGAAGTCATGGAACTTAAAGGAGTGTTTATTACCTTTTCTGATTGTACATATGTATAGGTGCACTCGAATTTAGTAAGGCATGGAACTTAAAGGTTTGTTTGTTACCTTTCCTGATTGTAGGTATGTATAGGCATACTCAGGTTTAGCATGTAAAAGCGATGTTCTATGTTTAGAATGTTTGATGTTTGTGTGTGCGTGTTGGTGGAACGTAGACTCCCCGCACACCCAGCACTGTTTACTTGCCTTTTATACCTCTTATAAATATTCTTTTATAAATATTACTAAATTCAGATTGAGTTGAGACTTCATTTGTAACAGGAATAACTAAAGGTCAACCGAACAAAAGTACATTTACCAAATTTTTTTATGAAAATACATATATATGTAAATATAAATGATCTGTAACTTTTTAGCCTAGTTATGGAGATTTGGTAAAGTAAGTAGGGCTTATGTTTACTGAAAGCACTATGTCTAACGAAGTTTGTTTTTCTTTTGTCTATGCTATTGAACTAATGAAGCTATGAACATAATCATATTGAGTAGTGCTGCAATAAGCCATAGACAGGAAAGGGGAAATCAACATCTTTGGTTTCATCAGGAATGTTGAATTAAAATAGAACACTCTAACTGAAATAAGGGTTGTTCTTTTATAGAAATTAGTACTGACAACTGGCATTCCAAGTCTTCAAGGATATTCGTTTTATTCTCTTGAATAACTAATTGGACTTTCAGAAATGTTATGTTGTATTCAGAACAGTTGTGAAAATCTAGATCTTACTGAAGCTATAAAATGAGAGCTTAGTACTTCTGCAAACCTTCCCCTAGGCTGGTTTGATAGCACTGGACACTGGAAAATCTAGACTATGAGAGCATTTATGTACTCATAATTTTGGAATACTTTATTTACAGAACTCTCATTGAAATGAATGGAACACATTTGAAATGGGATCACTTATGCAACCCTAAAAATAGGGCAAGATAATTTCATTGAGAAATTCTGCACTTTGGAGATTTGCACTCAAGTCATGTAAAAGTATATGCTTGCACTTAGCTACTATTGAAGCCAACAGGTTTTCTAAGCCACGAAAGCATAAGAGTCTGACAAAAAATTATTAAATTATTCTTATGACTCATGTTGATTAAATATATATATATATTTACTGAATTCTGGCTGTCAGTAAAGAGTCAAACCCAAGCAATATAATACAGTAATACATTTTTTATTTTTATTTTTATTTTTAATTTTAATTTTAATTTTAATTTTAACAGATACATTGGAGAAAAATGTTAGAGGGAAATCATTATTAGCTGAAGTTGTAATATGTTCAAAAACATATTACTAAACTTGGCAAAAGGCAAAAAACATTGTAACAAGATTAATTTTGCTGCAGCTGTGCTTCCACAGCAAGGATCTAAAATTTTAGACTACAGAGCTGAGCTCTTCTCAGTCACTTTTGATGATGTCTTTTGATTCAGTGTACCACAGAACTTAAACTTCATTTTTGACCCACCATGAAAAATCACCACCCTCTCCCCTCTTCATCCTTCTCAGTTACACTTTTCCTACAGAATAATTTCACGTTTTCAAGTATCAGGAGATTTTCCTATATCTTGAGTAGTAAGCTAGGTTTTTAAAGGTCTCCATTTGCAATTAAATGCATTCTCCAAATAGATCATTTAAATTTTCAACTTTGCCAATTTCATAAGTGGTTTCTATGGTGATGAACTCCTAACATTCTGAGAGAGATGGATTCAGATGATAGATGAGGATGACAAGTAGATTTTGTATCCATTGCAGTGACCTTTGAAGAGAACCTCTATATTGCTAGCATTCAAGTTCAGTTTTATTATCTAGACTGAATTTTTGGCTGCTATAGGCTTCTTTGCATTCCATTGTGGCTATAAAATAAAAGATAATATATTCTGTCAACAGAATGAAATAATACTGCTAGGTAATAGAGTTTGAAATGTTTACAAACCTATAAATGAAAACTGCTCCATTAATATGAATGAATATAATCAAATTCCTTTGTGATAATTGCTACATGCATAATATTGCACAACAGACCTATTTTTAGCTCATTAGTTGCAGGCTTTATAGACTAAGAAATGCAGTGACTGTTCATGGGTATTATCTTCTGTTATACAAAAGGATGTTCTCTCCCATCCTTTCATTAAGTGTTAAAAGCCTTAGAATCATGGAATCGTTCTATGGTGGGCCAGCTCTGATTTTTAAATGTGTCAGATGACAGTGCAATTTTATGTTTTAAATTATAAACATGTTTGGACTGCTGATCAAAAGGACTTTCACCTCCTTCACAGCACCTAGTGATTTAAAGTGATGACAGATACCTTGGTGCCTGGCAGGAAAAGCTACCAGCTCCTGTTTCTCAGCATTGTAACACAGTGGTTCAACGTGTCCTTTCACAAAGTAGTAGTTGAAGCCTGTTGACAGATCAACTAGCTCAACACACGGGTGAAAGCTGTGTGGTTGCATGTGCACAGGTGCTGATGGCTGCTTTAGTAATTTCCTCTTTGAAGTGAGAGAGGCACGCTGGATTTCAGATTCCTTAGTAATTACTGATCTGCTCTTGCGTGCTGGACCTTTAGCTTATTACCGAGAAAGGACTTGGAATGCAATCTCGAATACTGTGGTGGAGGGATGGGAGGGAAGAATTCATTCATTAATGAGCGAGAAAAGAGAAATAAACCAATTTAATGAGAGAAAACAACCACATAGCACCTGAGTTAGTGTGGATAAAATAGTACACATTAAGTATTACTAATGGACAAAAATTTGTCTCCTCTCATTTTAAATGCTTGTGTTCCTGCTTAAAAAAATCTGACCGTGGTAGGTGGCCATATGGACAAAGAAATAATTGCACTATAAAAGAATGGACAGCACACTGTAAACATTTAGCATCAAAATAATCAGGCAAGATTTCTTTTTTTTTTTTTTTTTTTTTTTTTTTATTTATTTTTTTAAAGCTAATTAAAAAAAAAAATCCTGAGCATGCACATAAACCATAAGCAAATGTTTCTTTTAGTTAAGTTGGTAAACAAGCTGCCTATTGGTGCTATTTGAAGTAGTTTCTTCTACAGAAAATGCATGAATACAAACATAAAAATTGAATCAGGAAAAGGTGACTGTTCCAAGTAGGTCCTATCATCAGACATTGAATACACACACAGTTATTAGTTTGAGATAAGTATGTTAGAAATAAATCGGTGACTCTTTATAGAAGACATCTACTTCTTTGTGCAAGAAAAACTCTCCTTTGCTCCTTCCCCAAAATTCTGAAAAGGAATGTCTCTAGATTACCAGATGTCATTGAAGACTATGTAGCCTTTTGGGGTTTTGCTGGTTGTTCCTGAAGAAACATGTTAATTTGTTCTGGGAATTTGAAACCACCACATGGAGCTACACAGATATTTTTAAAACACTGTTGTAAAATTTTCACTTTAACTTATGTGCAGCAAATCTGAGAGAAGCAGAGATACTCTTCCCAGAGAGGGAAGTAGTTTGCAACCTAATCAGTCTCTGACAATTTAGTAGGAGATGCAAAAAATACACTGCCAGGGCAAAATGGATCACAATAAAGCAAATGAGCTGATACTTCCTGTGTCTGTAATAATCATCCTGAAGAATATATACAGAAAGTTATATTATTATTTATTATTATATATTATATATATATATAATATATATATATTATATTATTATTACAGAATATAATAATAATAATAATAATAATAATAATAATAATAATAATTATTATTATTATTATTATTATTATTATTATGAAGTCAAGAGGCTTAACAATACAAATAGGACAACTAAATCTGTGCCCAGATCTAATTTACACAGGTCATATACAAGTATGATGAGGAACATGACCAGGAGGCCACATAAGGAAGCCATATAAGGAAAATGACCATTTAAAATGACCATTTTTTGTTAAAATAAAACAGAAAGAATAGAAAAAGCATTAAGATTTTCCTTCTAGGAACATAAACTGCTGTGCTGTTTTGAAGATTTAATTCTATGTAATTATCAAATTAAAGATTAGCTTTTGGAACATTTGTTTGTGATGTCTGTTACCTGGTAATCACTTTTGAAAACAAATCCATTGTGTGTTCAGACAAGTTAATTCCTAAAGGCTGAAGGATGAAAGAAAGGTGGTCAGAGAATACTTGGTCAGAGAATTTTGTTCATACTGCTAAAATATATATAGGCTATTTCAACCTATAGTAATAGTTATTATTCTAATGAAGATCTATCGGAAAAGTTTTAAACTACCTGTGGAATTTCAACAGTTAGAGCTAAATTTACTACAGAGAAAAGTTATGGTGTGCTGGAAAAGGTTCTTAATCAAAAATGTAATGATATAGCATATGTAGGATACATCTTTTGTAAGTGTAGGAAGACAGCAGTTAACTTCAAAGGTTTAACAAATTTCCTGTGATCTTCCTGTCTAATCAGTTGAATTTTAGCAGCCATTTTAGCAGCCTTTTCTCCCAGTAACTATAGGTCTTACTTTTCCCTTGTTTTGGATCATATTCCTAATGAGATCGTTTATCTTGACTATTTCAAATTTACATGAAAATGTTACCCATTTTCTGAAATTTCCTAGGAGAACCAGCTTGTTGCTTGCTAATTTTCATGCTTTAGGAGAAACATCTTGGACTATGTCCTGGACACTCGAGTACATTGTCCTTATAAATTTAAGGCTGGTACAGAAAATTTATTCTTTCTATCCAGGATGTAGAACCAAATCTCAAGTAGTTTCAAGCCTCTAAACCTGTCTACGACATACATTTTAGAAGCATATTCAGCCTTGTTTGAGATTTGCATTAGCTGTTTCAACATATCTCTAGATAACTCTTTCTAACTATTGTTTGTATTGAAATCTAATCTTCCTGGTTTCAGATTTCAACCACTAGATCCTCTCTCGTCTTGCACTGGAAGTTAAGTCTAATTCACTTCCTTACATTTCCTTCTGTGGACTAGTACTGAGGCACATTTATTTATTGATTAATAGTACAGACTTTGAGCTGCACAGTATTGCTACAAGTTGCCCAAACCTTTTGTTTGTTTGTTTTTAGTGTTCTTTCATGGCCATCATCTAAAACTCTTGCCAATTCTTTAATGATTTACTGAGAAAATACCCAAGCTGCACACAAGTTCTTTCATTTCAATGAATGCCATTAGTGAGAGTCTCTTTTCTCATATCTGATATTTCCTTGCTTCCATATCCTAGGATTATGCTCACCCTGTTAGTTACAGGATTTCACTCTTCATTTCATTATCTCTCTTGACCCTTAAATCTCTTTCAGCGTTACTGCAATCCAGAATGCATTTCTTCTGATAAATATGACCTACATTCTTATTTCCTAGGGTCTGAACCTGTATTTGGTTACATTACAGCATCAAAGGAACATACAAAGGAATCCACATTTTAGAACAACAGCTTGTCCCAACATTATTTAACATTCCACACACTTCTGTGACATTTGTTAATTTTTAACAGCATCTGAAAGCTTTTTAGTTTCTTTGTCAATATTGCTAATGATATTTACTATTCTAAACCAAGAATCGATCTAAGATACCAGTAGGAAAAACATCCTTTGTGGATGGTTATTTCTTGTGTACATTAACTTTTGTAACCTACCAGTGAAGTAGTTCTTAATCCATTTAACTTGATATTTATATATATTTCTATTCATCTTACATGCACAGATAATTATGTTCAAATTTTGTTCTAAATTTTTCAAATTACTTCTTATTTAAATACAGTGTTTTTGCTTATTGTTTTTCAGTTACAAGAAAAATATTCACTTGTCATTTTGAACCAAGAAATTCACTATATTTTTCACCTTTTTAACTGTTTTCAGATTCTTTTGGTAATATTCTCTCACAGACTAACCATTATTTACATGCAATAAGGATGTCTTTTTCTTTCTTCTTTTTTAATCTTAGACTTGGTTTCATTTTACAATTTGGTTTTAGCATAGCTCCCAAATCTGCAGAATAAGCTGATTTATTCATCATTTCTTAAGGGCACCATGTTGCTTATTTTCTACAATACAATGAACAAAGACAAGCCAGTGTTTCTCTAAATATGACCATCTTAAAAATGCGAAAAACTGATTATTTCCAACATCTCAGCCTCTTGTATGTCTGTATGTTTCAACAGAATGGAATTAAAGGGAAAAGCTTTTTTTTTTTTTTTTTTTTTTTTTTTTCCTTTTTGGCAAGGGGATATACAGTTCTTCAGAGTGTCAAATTTTCATAATTACCTTTTTGACTTAGACCTTGACTCCTTGACTACACCAGATGTTCCAGTTTTAGAGGAGGGGCATAATGTGTGTTAATATTTCCATATAAAATGTGAGAAAATGGGAAAATTTTCATTAATCGCTTCTGTAAAAATGTGACTCTCTTCAGAAGCAGTCTCCACTCAGGGCTGGGAAAGCAACACCCTTATTCCAGTCAATGTTTTCTTTTCAGAATGATTTCTGAGTGCCTTTATGGTCAGAAAAAATAGCCATGTCCACTCCTACTCTTTTAGTGGGTGTCTGGATGAAGCTATACTTCATATTCAGGATGGGGACACAAAGATTAATCATACTTTTTTTTTTTTTTTTTCCTTACAGTGAAATGTAGTGGGTTTTGTTGTTGTTGTTTTCAGGAAAAATAGTACCGGAGATAAAGATAGCATAGCCCCTCCCCCCCCCCCCCCCCCCCGCATTTATCAAAGTATCCCATACATTTGCCAAAGTATTAAAAAGTCAGACAGCAAATATGTAAACTAAAATAAATCATCTGGGGAAAGAGAGCAAAATATTTTTTCTCTAGTGTGGCATATCACCTGACTGTACAACTATGAAGTGTCTGACTAAGTTAAAAGAGAAAATATACATAAGTCAGAAAAATTCTTTGTCACATTATAAATGCATATCATATTGTCTTGCCTTTCAAAAGAGACTCTCCATTGCCATTCCACATAAAATATGGTTACACTGGGTTATTTAGCTTTGGAGATATTTCATCAACAAGAAAGGTATTTTGAGACAGAGGGACAGAATAACCAATCGAATTGATGCACATTTACTATTTCCTTTGTTACACACATAAATCACAGATTCAAAGGAAAAATGAAGTTCAGTCCATGCTTTTCTCTGAGCTTTAAGCACAGAATCCTCAGTGTAACACCTTGTGGTCAATGAAAAAGCTTAGCCATTATTCCTTTGTGCCAGACTCAGTTCTTTCTGAACCCATATATCCTAGTGTTTTTTGTTTTTTTTTTTTTTTAAAAAAAAAGAGAGCATTAGTTACAGCACAGTTCTGTACTTAAGGAGGAACAGTTTTCCCTTTTGTAAGTGTTACCTCACTTTCTTTTGAGGGTGTTGTTTTTATTAGGACATGATAGCAATAAAGAAATAAATTGTGAGCATTTATCATCTAAGCATTGCATTTATTGATTTTCTCATATACAGTGCTTTGGGTACATAGTGATATATGTTAGTACCAATGAAAAACGAAAGGTTATAACAGCTCACTGACTGGCTCATCCCCCAAGAGAGCAAGAAACTTTGGTAATAAAGTGCCCAAGTTGGGTGTTATCCATTTATTGTGTTTTAAATGCACTCTTTGAACCCTAAATAATGCTGAGGGAGGATTTCATCTCCTGGTGTAGTCCCACTGAAGTGAGTGGAATTGCACCAATTCAATTTGTCTTGCTGTGCTTGTGCATTTCTGCCTGTACCTGTCATAATTTATTGTTTGACTTCCTTCGGTAACTATGAAGTATGTTGGCATCATAATCCAAATTAAAGAGTACATCGTCAAAAAACATCTCAAAGGCCATATAAATAAGGATTCACTGGTCTTTTTCGGCCACAAAGGGAAAACTGTCTCTATCCATTTATTACCTTCAGACTAAGTCTAAAAACACTTGTTTTTTCCCATTGCAATGGGTAGATGGAAAGTTCCTAGCCACTCTATCTGTGACCTTCTTTTCCTTGAGCAATTTCTGTAAATATCAGGCAAAACTCTGGCCAGGAGGTTTCCCATGTGAAGGGAAGGAAGGGTCAGAAATGTCATGGCATGGAAGAAATTGGCAGAACTGTGTTTTTATACATGGTCTGTTCTGAAAGTAGTAGGACTGGCTTTTGCCTGGGCGAACGGGCAGACGAGAGGCAGTCTGCGCGTGCAGGATTGGTGGAGGGGGATATTGGGAACACTGGGAAAAATTGGCTGTCGGCCGTTGAAGAGAGCAGGTCGCTTGTACTGTGAACACCTGTCGAAATGCCTCGTCATGGAGAATCATGGAGCATTTACTGGAGCAGCGATATGCGATCAAATGTTGTGTAAAGCTTGGTAAAACGGGCAAAGAGACTCACGATGTGATTAAGGAGGCCTACGGTGATGCTGCCATGGGTAAATCGGGTGTTTTTGAGTGGCACAAGCTGTTCTGAGAAGGTAGGGAAAGAGTGGAAGACGACGACCGCTCCGGACGCCCTTCAACCAGCAAGACCAACGAAAATGTGTCACGAGTGAAAAATTTACTGAACCGTGATCGCAGGATGAGTATCAGAGTGATTGCTTATGACTAGAACATTCCTCAAACCCAAGTTTTTGAGATGGTGAAAGAAAACTTAGCCATGAGGAAAGTGTGCGCAAAGTTTTTGCCATGAGTGTTGTCAGAGGAGCAAAAGGCCAACCGGAAAGCCAGGATCTTCTTCATCATGTGAATGAGGAGCCCGACTTTTTGGACAATGTAGTGACCAGTGACGAGACGTGGGTGTTTGAATATGACCCGGAGAGTAAGCGGCAGAGCAAAGAATGGCACACCCCTGCTTCCCCACGCCCCAAGAAAGCACGAATGAGCAAATACAAGCAAAAGTCCATGCTCATTTGTTTTTTTGATTGACATGGAGTCATCCACAAAGAGTTTTTACCACCCAGACAAACAGATAATGTAGTTTTTTACGTGGAAGTCCTCACAAGACTGCAAAAACGCATTGCTCGTGTCCGCCCAGCCATCGTCAACAATTGGCAGCTGCACCATGACAATGCACTGAGACACACCGAGTTCCGCATAGTGGAGTATCTTGCCCATCACAAGGTGGCAACGTTGCCTCAGCCCCCCTACAATCCTGACTTGGCCCTGCCAGACTTTTTTGTATTCCCGAGAATAAAATCGACGCTCAAGGGGAAGTATCACACATCAGTAGAGGTGCTTCAAGAAGCTGTGATGAGGGAGCTAAACAGCATTCCAGTCCAGGCATTCCTGGAGGCATATGGAAACTGGAAAACTTGCTGGCAGCAATGTGTAGATGTGGAAGGGTGCTACTTCGAAAAATTCTAATCATTTGTTCTATTCTCATGAATATATATATATATTTTTTAAACGAGTCCTACTACTTTCAGAACAGACCTTGCATGTAGAATTACACTGTTATAACAGAAATAGTAGGGATTTTTTCAGCCTGTTCTTCATGACCTTTTGTGCTCCAATAAGCATATCACCACACCTGAATTTTCTAATCCTCCCCCTTAGGAAGCATTGTTTCACACTTTCTTTAGTATACTCCACAGACAAAATGTTCCCCCATAAAATTTATACATGGTGGGCATGCAGCAACACTGCATACTCCCAGAAAGTCCTTGAGTGACAGTTAGTTTATCTCTCTGTTGCCGCTGAGTATGTGTATATGTATGTATGTACATGCAGGACATCACTGTGATGTCATTGTTTAGAAGATGGATAAAGCAGGCCAGGTGTAAACTTTAAACTTTAGTAAATTCATTCATTAATAGTACACTACTTGCAATTTCTTACACATCATTAATCTTCATCACCACACATACAGACAGTTCAATGTAATGTGTTCTAAAATAGGTGTGAGTATACAGAGCTGATGCTGTTTAGTCATGGCTGTGGTCCTTGGTGGTCCTAAGTCACCAGTTTTCCTCACTTAGGTCTGATGTTTTTAAGCAGTTATCCACCCCACCCCTAAAAAATAAATAAATAAAATCCTCTTATTCTCTTGATATTGCTTACTTCCTTTTCTTTTGTCTCTCCTTCTTGAGTATTCATCAGGATGCCTACCCATTTGCATTGCTGTGTGCTCACCTTTTCCTCTGGAAGTTTTTGTTGCTTGAATGCTTTCTACCCTATACTAATCTTCATTTTCCCCATTAGCACTCACATTGCTCACATACACATGTAAAATTCCATTCACAGGGTTATAAAACTCCTCTATATGGTTTTTAACTATTTTAACATGCTTATATTCATGTTCAAAGCAAGCTAATATTAATTATATTCTCATTGATGCACTTTTATGGGTGTCACAGGCTTTTGTTTTGACTGTATCTCAGTGAAAGTGGGTATTTACCATGTAATGATTGCATACTGCATGTCTGTGCCATAGCTTGCTGCAGTTCCATACAAAAGCATGAGGAATGTTGGTGGTGAAAAAAAAAAAACATATTTTAACTTCATATAGAGATAAGTAATGCCGATTAATTATCCAGTCATATCTGTTTGTTTGTTTCCCTTAAAATGACATTTAAGCCAAAACAAGTTAAATCATGACTTTTCTGGTGTGCAGGTTGACAGTGTCATTCCAGATGAACCTTCCTCAGACAGCTATAGTAAAAAATCTACAGAACTGGTGGAAAAATAGCAACAAAAGCAGACTCAAAATTTCTGCATTTTCTGGCACATTTTTCTATAGTGTGCAAAGCTAAATGATAGGAAAATGGAGACAGAAAACATAAACATAGGTTAGCAGAATACACACAGTTTGCTGTCATTGAGGCAAACTGGAATTTCTCAGTGGTTGTTATCCTGTCATTCACTTAGATTTTCCTTACCTCTATCAAATAGTATACACTTCATCACCTTTGCAATGCATCTAGCTGTAAGCAAGTTTACCAGAAGGTATGGTTATTTCCTATCTTCATATTTTTCATCAGAAAGAATGAGCAAACCCATCTGGATAAGTATCACTGCCCCTCCAGATGCCATAAGAAGGCCTTGATTTACCAGCGATACTAAACATTTGGTCCCTCCTCTTAACTTGTATTAACTAAAGCAGCTGATGTGGCAAAACAAACAAACAAACAAACAAAAAAAAACAACAGCATTCAGATCCAAGCTTTTTTCTGTATTTCTGTTAAATTAATTTCATAAATATACATTTGTATATGTATATATATTTGTATTTGTGTGCTTTTGCTCTCCTTGATTACATCCTGAACAAGAAAAGACAGCCAGCTTTTCACTTCAGAGAAACCATCAGTGTTTCATAGATGAATGACATCAGTGAAAGACCTGTCACTAAAACATCTTCACTGAGATTTAGCTACAATAATGAGCTTATTTTGAAGGATTCTTAGGCGTTATAGCACAAGGACTACACTGCTCTCCTATTTAAACCAATGTTGTGTTTGTTACAGGTAGACATTTGTATGTACGCATACACAAAATATATTGAGATATAATAATATAAATTCCTGATGAAGCCAGCAGAATTTGTATGGTGAGGCAAGAGAGAAAATGTTCATTTAGACTGAAAAGACGGTAGGCTGAATAACCCCTTAAACATCTAAACACAGGTCAGATTTCCCTAACAGCAGCATTTGAAGCTTTGCAGATATCCTGTGTTTCCATAAGATTTTCTACTGTTCTCTCAAAATAAAGAAGGGCTTGCTAAACAAAAAGGAAGAAATCTCTTGGAAATGTTCATGCTTTTTCCTAGTTTTGTTTGAATAGCACCTAATTGCTAATGCTGATTCTCTATAGATTTGTTTCTAGTGGCAGGGCAAATACTATCTCATTTGTGCATGGACACAATTTGCTTTGCCACTAATGTAAACTTTATTCTGCAGTCTTGAGGGAAAATTCTCATTTTAACAAAAATCTAGAAGATCTATTTTAATATTAGTTTTCACATAAAACTCTTTTTGAAAGATACATTTACTAATGGGAATTGTGAAAAAATAGCTTGCAATAAAACCTGGGGAAAACAGAAAAAGTCTTTTCAAGAGGAGACAGAGAAAATAGAAAATACATCATGGAAAAAAAGACTGTTAAGTTTTGTAGCTGGAACTATGTATAGACATTATCCAAAACTAATAATACCAGATAAAGTGAATAACATGCTGGCCCAGTAGATTATTGTCCTGGTTTTGGCTAGGATAGAGTTAATTTTCCTCCTAGTAGTTGGTAGGGTGCTGTGTTTGGGACTTAGGATGAGAATAATGTTGATAACACACATGTTTTAATTGTTGCAGAACAGTGCTTACACTAAGCCAAGGACTTTTCAGCTTCTCACTCTGTCCTGCCAGTGGGCAGGCTGGGGGTGCAGGAGAGGGGGAGCCGGGAGGGGACAGATCCAGGACAGATGACCCAAACTGGCCAAAGGGGTATTCCATAACATATGGCATTATGATGAAAAATTAATATGGGGTGGCTACCCAGGGTGAGGGAACCAGCTGCTGGGGATAGGCTGGGCATTGGTCAGTGGATGGTGAGCACTTGCATTGTGCATCACTTGTTTCATACACATTATTGTTATAATAATAATTATTATTTTATTTTCTGACCTCTTAACCCGTATTTATTTCAACCCAAACACTTTCACTTTTTTTCCGATTCTCTTCCCCATCCCACAGAGGGGGAAGGGTGAGTGAATGGCTGTGTGGTGCTTAGCTGTCAGCCAGCTTAAACCCCAATATTTTTTTTTTAATCAATTTGTTTTCAACTTCATTTTTAAAGTAAGGTGAGCTACTAGTAAGAGCAAAAGGGGACTGGATAATGCAGTTCTGATTTACAAATGAAACAATGTGCAAGCCCACAGGGTATGAGGTATTATGCCAGTTTAGTTAATTACTTTCTTTGTCTTTGCAAGTCATAGTGTTGTTTGGGGACACAGAATCTGGCAATCGAAATGTTACTGTTGATGGTCAAAAGTCTGATACTTGATGTACCAATGGTAGTTTGCCTCCTATTTGAGCACTCAAGCAGATACCATCTTTTTTCTCTTGAAAACAGACTAGAGAGCCCAGCAGGCAATGACATCTTTGGCAATCATCAGCAAAAAATAATAAAATATAAAAGGCAATGTACATAATATTTTTTATACAAAAACAAAAAAAAAAAAAACACCAAGCAAGAAAAACTGTTTTCCATGTATGCCATTTATATGCCATTTTATCATTTATATGGCATATATAATTTCCCTACACTTATGTTTGTTCTTTGTTTTCCCTCCTTCTTTTCCCTAGTTTTCTTCTTTTTATTCCTCTTCCTCTTATTTCTCCCTCTCATCTATCAGCTAAAAATTCTAGATGCTAGTAAGTTTGGTATTAATTATTTGGTCTGTAACCATCAATGTTATCCAAGAATTTAGTAAAAAACTTATTTTTTTTTTTCTTTTCCAGTTAGCTAATTTGATGTTGCTGCTGAAATCATCATATATCTTCAATTTACAACTAATACGGGTATTAACTGTTCTCTTAATTCAAAAAAGCAGGATGCAAGAATCCACTGAATTATCTGTTAACACCGCTGGAAAACTTTACCTCCCATAGTTCAAAAAGGGACAGGAAGAAATGATATTTCCTGCCACATACTTTCAGAGAACCCTGCAGACCTCTGCTCTTTCACATCTCCATGTAAGGAACACAGTAAAAACTGCAACGAACAAAACAAAGAAAAAAAATAATTTGTAAGGAACTTATCCTCCAGTTCTCCTACTGTGTTTTATCATTCATGTTTGTCTTCCAAACTGTAAACCTTGATGGTTTTGATATCTGCATTGTGTTCAAAGTCAAGAACAGAGTCATTGCTAAGTAAATAAGCAAATAATCATCAATCACAATTATAGGAATTATGCATAAACATATATGGGTGCAAATGATGTCCAGGCATTCGAAACCCTCGTTCTTTATTCCACCAGTGGTTTGACCCTAAAATGTTATTATGCCTTCTGGAGGAACTTCCCTCTCTCTCTCACTCTTTTTTTTTTTTTTTTTTTTTTTTTTTTTCATTATTAAAGGAAACATGCTAATGATGAATCAGTATTAATCCCACTGATTTACTTAGTGCTAGCATTAATCTTGATGAGCCTAGTTGTTTTTAATGAGGTTGGTACCATTTTAAGGTTTCATTTCAAGGACACTTACAATAACATCACTTCATCCACCTACAATTCTACCATATAGATCACTTAACAACAGCAACACAAATCCTGTAAGAGACATTTCCTTTATTATTATCTGAATAATGCATATTTAAAATTGTAGTCAAAAGTTTTAAAATTGATGTATGATTTCCTTGGAGAATACAGTGTCCTTGGAGATTTTTTAGTACCTCATCCTGTGATATATTGTGGCAAAACATGTAAGAGACAAGTGAGATAGAAAACCGATAATGTTAAAGTATGATCATCTAACATCTACTATTATGTGTTTATTCCTCACATAGTGGAAGATGTCTCCTGAGATCATTCTGCAAGAAGGGCAAGAAAAATCAGTGTAAGAATGTACTGGCTGACATATCTACTCCATTTTGTTATTCTATGTGTGATTGGTGTACTATTGTTTTCTGAAAAACCCTCAGAGAACAGCTCATGACCGAGTCACATTTTAATTACTTTCTTTGAAATGTTATATATATAGATGCAGAAGAATTCAGGTTGCATTTTCTTTGCAAAAGCTCAGCCAAACTAATTCAGTTTCACTCTAGTTTTCAGAAAACAAACTCAGGAAAATTTCAATCTCCGTGAAATAAAAAATAAAGTCCTCTGCAGTGCCCTTGAATATTCCATTCACATGCAGACGGATACACATACTATCAATACTATGGTTTTCACCTTTTTAACAAGAAAGATTTTTCATATTTTAGTGGCTAAAGTATTTGAGATGGTGCATCACCTCAAACCTTATAGAGAATAGGGGCTATCCCCATGGAGCAATTGAACAATCTTTTTTTCAACCTGGGGAATGGAATAAAGGAATGGAATATTTTCTGATAAATGCTTATTTCAGGGACTCTGCACTATGCACTGGATCTCTCTTCCCAGTGATCTTCTAGAGGGTACAAATTAGGAAAATTAATATATAATATTCATAAAGGAAGAGCACACACTGGATAGGGACAAAACAGGATCAGAGAGTCCTCATAAGGGAAGAGAGAATTGTTGTCTAGGATGCAAGCATGACAGAGGCAAGGAGAAGAGGTGGTAGATCAGGTGCATTTGTAAAAGTCATGTCAAGCTAGAGCTGTCTTTGAGCATAATCAATGCGAATGAAGGCTCAGAGCTCTCATTCTCCATTTGCTTTCTCGTTGAGGGTGATAGTGAAGATCTGCTGGTAAGATCTTGGCTTGCAATAGGTTATGGAGATCTTAACCCAGAATATGTAGCCTGTGCAAGTGCTGAATGTTTGGTACCTTTGTGAAATCCAGCTTCTCACAGCTGGACTAGTCATCACTGAATACCAGAGGGCACTGCTGCCATTTTTATTAAGGCAATTTAGAAATTTGGAAGTCTGGAACATAAGCTGAACTAAATGCTTTTGTGTTTACTTGTTGGAAAATAACTTCTATTCTTAGGCTGCCAAATAAATAGTCATTAAGATCACACCCTGGAAATCAATGAATTTGTGTGCCTTCTGTCCTTAAATCTATTTTCAACACAAGAAGCAACGCCACTGTCAGAGATACAGAGCTTTCATGGAAGTTAGTTTGGGAATTACAGATCCTGGAATACTTGAGACCTGCTATTCATTATGCTAACCAACAGAAAACTTAGCCTATGTAGAAATTGAAACATAGAACAGATTGGACTAACTATTGGACAGAAAAAAAAGACAAAACAATTCTATTCCTAGTCTGCATCTATTGTAAAAATGATAACAGTACAAAGAAAACGCATTACTGAAATATTCTGGATTTTTTTTTACTAAATACGTGTACAATGATATGGATCAATATATGTCATATGTTATGTACACGCAGAGAAAAAGTAAGAGGTTAATAGTCTATATCTTAATTTATTTGCCCAGAGAGGTTGTGGATGCTCCATCCATGAAGGTGTTCAAGATTAAGTTAGACGAGGCCCTGAGCAACCTGATCTAGTGGGTGGCAGCGGAGTTGGAATTAGGTAATATTTGAGGTCCCTTCTCACCGAGGCCATTTTATGATTCTGTGATTAAACGTACATATTAAACGTACTTAGCAAGAATGAAACTAGCTGCTTGTTGTTGAATTCTGTGGCTGAACTTCCTTTTTTTTTCTTTTGGTACATAAAAATTTTGGTACATACTTCATTTGCTGAGCTGTGTTAGCTCACTCACTTTTCAATTTCCTGGTTTCCAGGTTTCCTGGAGCAGAGATCAGCCTGTATTGTGTTATGTTTGTCTTACTTTTGATGTAGAGAAATCTGCTTTATAGTAAGAAATTCAGACAGAGACAGAGAAAATTAGGTCAAAAAGGTGGTAGATAATATTTTAATGTTCTGTAGGTGTCCTTGGTGGTCTGTAGATTGTCCACAGTTTGTATGTGGCATTAAGATATGCCATTAACATTCAGAGTTGCCCACAGAAAAATATATGATGTTTATAGTTGTTGAACATACTATGTAAATACATATTTCAGAATATCTGTTAAGGAGAAATTGAAACAGAGAGTACATTGTTGATAAGCTATATTGGAAGAACAGGCAAAGACAGGTTCTCTCTCTCTTGTAGTTTGATGATAGAGGATAAACACAAAGTGGCCCACAGCATAGATTAGTTTGACATCTTTTTTATATTTCCCAGTTTGTTGCTTCCTCCAGCACTCTTTGGTTTCATCGTATGTACACTGTGCTAGTACGGAAAAATAATACTGTATAAATAAATAAAAATATAAATAATATATTAATATATGCTAATGCATATAAGTTGCAGTGCATTATTTTGCACACAAGCACTTTTTGGTTCACAATATAAAGCACAGATTTAGGAGCTCTGTTTTTTATTTTTAATATTTTGAAGACTAGAAAAGCACAATTGAATTTTTAGATGTGGCTGCTGCTGTTTCTGTTTTGTACCTACCTTTGCCTACTACAACTACATACAAAACAAACAAACAAACAAAACCAAAACAAAACAGATTTGATTTGCATCCTCTAGTGTCATTCACTGTGGAAATAATTTACCCTACTACTCCAGCAAAACACTTAAATATTATAAAAACAAAAATTATTCAAAGTAATGGAATTGAGTAAAAATACTGGGTAAGTTCTTTTGAGATATTACAACTTCTATGATTACTAGCTATTTAGAATAAAAGGGCATATCTTTACCTTGCGCAAAATAGTATGACTCTCCTGACATTCCAGTAATTGCACCTATTCACACTGTCTCAATATATAATCTAAGATGGAAAATATTTTTTGATAAAAAGAAAATGTACATATTTTACAGAAACCCACAAATATCTAAAAATATTCTAAAAATACTAAGTGAAACAAACCCAGAACTCACATCTAAATATAAGGGAAACAGCTTAAAATATCTTATAAAGTACAGGTCTCAAAGTGGTAAAAGAATAGATAACCAACATTTCTAAGTAAACATGGGCTCATGACCACCTCATGCTTATAAATCTGCTAGTAATGATTTTCCACTTCAGAATATTACCATTTCAGCTATTCGTTGTTCCCATATGTTAAAATGTTGGTGGCAAGGATTTTGTTTTAATGTCTTCTGCACTGGAGTAAGAATGTGGCAGTCATCCTAACAAAACAGATTAAAAAGAAATTCCTCATGTGTGTAAACTCCTACTTTCCTATATGACAAAATTACTTACAAAATATATATACAGATGCTCCAAGTGGCAAACTGCTGAGCTCTGGTATTGCAAAATTACTTTTAGGGGTTATTGAACAACTCCAGAAGACTTTTTAAAACTGCAGTGAGAACCTCCTCAAAAAGTGTGTATTCTTATAATTGTGACATATTTTTTTCTTCCACGTCTTCCACTTGAGAAGCAGATTGTGTTCAGCACAAAACATGTGCTTCTTTGACCATTAAATGCTTCATTCCTTTGCTACAAGAATCATGAAGGGTCCGAAAGCATTTGCAGACAGCTGGTCCTGTAATGACCATCATTTTGCTATAAATGGGTAACACGGGATGTCTAACCTAAAGTCTGAGGTTCAGTCTACTAGAAAAATCTCGTCATGCCACGTTAGACAAAGAACCTTTGGGATTTTCTTAATTTTGCTGGGAAATGACCTGAGTTAGAACTAATCCTCTGATGCGATTTGATCTGGCTCAGGCCTCCAAGCTGTTCAGCTCTGTAACTACATGAGCATTTTTGCTGTTGAAAGGGAAAGAGCAGTAAGGGCATAAGAATTAGGGCTGAAGTGAAAAATGAGACAGCTTCTTTTGATGAATCTAGTATGAATCTATAGCCTGTGTTACCACAGGTATAACACAAACCCATGATTTGGAGTCACATAGAACTGTGTGTGTGCCTTATCTGAGAGGCAAGACACTTCCAAAATCTCTACACAAAATTTCTATCTTGTCAAGGGCAAATTTCTCACTTGGGTCTCATGAGATTCTTGAGAAAACTGAAGATATGTCCCAAGTACTTTAGTTATACTATTACTCCAGTTTGTTCCCCCAACAATTTCTCCTCCATTATTTTCCCTGTTTTTTTTTTTTTTTTTTTTTTTTTTTTTCTATTCGTTGCTTCTTTTGGAGTTTCTGATAAAGAATTAAGCTTACAGTTTATTGCAAGTATATTCCAACATCATGAACATTATTTCTGTTATAAATCAAGATGAAGTCTCCACAGCTACAGCAAAAAGCATGCTTGAAATGAGGTTTATCTGGCCTTTTAACAGCTCCAGAGCTCTCAACAGGAATGTTTCAGTGACTTCTAGTGAGGGGATGTGGCTCTGGTGAATTATTGCTAGAAGGTAGTTTTAAATATAAACTAACTTTTAAACCATCATCCAGGTGGAAGGAAATAAAGGTATTGGATGAAAACCTGTATGCTATCAGTAAAGATTATGGAAAGCCATAATGAAAACCATACATGATTTTTTTTCTGGAGACCAACTGGTTGAAATCTACTTCTGCATTCTACAGCACAGCAGCAACTGTGCTACTTAAAAGGATAAAGACAGAAGGGCTCAGTAACAGTATATTGTGTCACTGTCCAATTAAGAAAAGCAAAATAAAGTTCCTGAAATAGCTTTCAATTAACACTTATTACGTGCCATAGTATATTTAGTTTCTTAAAGGGCCATTAATTGTTAATATACTGCAATTAGCCCTTAAGTATGTGATTAATATTCTGTTAAATGCTTATTTAATGTTAGTTGGCATTCATTACCAATGAATAGAAATCTAATTGAAGGCTGCTTCCTCCTTAGCAGAATGGCTGATTTCCTTTTGCCCCTTTCATGATCGCTTTCTGCTATTTGTTTTTCTTCAGACCATTGCCTTTAAGGATGTAGAATTATTCTTCTCCTTGTAGTTCAATCAGCTAAGCAGATAATAATCAGCATTTTAGTTCATAATACTGATTCAGAAAAGTGTGCTGAGATTATAGATGCATCAAAGCACACCAAATTTCATTTAGCGAAATGTATCTTAATCTCCAATGTACAGTGTTTGATTAAACAAGTTAAAATTTTCATAGCCCACATTTTTTTTCTGCTCCTTCCTTCTTTGTTCCTTTCCTCCACTCCCACCTTTGCTAGCCTCACCAGCTGTAATAGATGCAAGCCTGGCAAACAACGCAGAGAAAATACAACACAAATAAGTATGGTAATTTGATTGCTTGATGGAGAAAATTTTTGAATCGCTTTCCAACAAGATAAACCTGTTTTATTCTGATGATACAGACAGCAGATGCAAAATGGAGTAAGTGTGAGAGTTATAAATCATTCACCTTTCATGAGGCCAGTACCCAATGGTTGATATTCACATTCAAAATTGTCCTTTTTCAGTTTAAAGTCAGATAGTATAAAGGAAAATTATAAAGTTATTGTTGCATTCCCAAACTGAGGTACATAAAAGGAGCCCAATATTCAACAGCAGCAATACCTATACCTTGAAAATCCAACAACTTCTAAAGTGTTTCTTGGTATGTAGGCAAAATAGCTAATCACTAAGCACAAAAGTTTTGAAGGACCTGCACTCAAGTGAGTGGTCAACAAACAAACAAATTCACTAGTATGTATTTCAAACCATTGAATGAAGTTTGAATATGTAATCTTCTCTTTTAGATCTTTTGTTCCATTCAGAAAGAAGACAAGTAATGAAGAACTATGGAAGGAATAAGATGATATAAAAACATTCCCAAGTTAATCATATTAATTTCCTTTATCCAGCACCAGCAGATAATCTCTAAATAATTAATAAAAATATCTATATGTTATACACCATAAACAATTACAATGCATAATGAATTTATTAAAATTGTAATTATATAGATTTGTTCTTGAACAGTAAAAGCAAAAGAGTTGTTTTTCCACTTTGGTTCTCACGCACTTCATGCACATCCCTTGCACTTCATGAAAATAAAATGTCTACAAGAGGGTGAAATAATCTTTCCACTGGCATTTAAAATTACTTTATGATGTACTCTAGTTCATTCCTGAATTTTAAAACGATTACAAAAAATAAAACCAACTTAATTAGAACTCTGACAGAATGTGTTGCTTTAAGAAGGTTCTGCATTGACACTTTGCAAATTTCTCTGCCCATTTTCTTTGTTGTTTTCAGAGTATGCAATACTTCAGTATGTTTAATTTCACTAAGCTCAGCTGTTCAACTGAAGAAATCTCAGAAACATTTCTGAGAAGATTCATGGGATGCTAGAAGTCAAACATTATGTCTATCTTTAAAGAGGCCAAGGGGTGAGGAAAAAAGAAAAGTCAGAGAACTGACAGCCAGTCAGGTTATTTTCAGTTCCTCAGAATCTGGAACAAATAATTCAGCTAACTATTTGCAAGATAGCAAGGAACTGAGTAATGCCAACCAATATTTTCATTCAGATTCTGGATAACAAGGTTAATAGTGAAAACAGGAGGTGTTACACATGACGATCTTTTGCAGTCACAAGCCATTTATAAAACAAATCTAAGGAAATATTGTTTTGATAAAAGTAGTGTTGTGTGGGGTTAAATTGCACTTAAAATTGTACCTACTAATTGCTCATTGTCAAAATGGAAGAAACCATTGAACAGGATTAATTCAGAGTGTCCTTTGAGCATTGAATATCTTCACTAATGATATCACTGATTAAAACAACATTTGTTAACATCTCCGAACTCCATGATGATGGAAGGGAGTGAATGTAGGTTGGAGAACAAGATCAGAATTCAAAATTGTCTTCACAAACTAAAGTCTCAAAGGGTAGAATGATATTAATTAAATAATAATAATAAAATATTACTGTTAGGCAGGAATAATTGGTTGTAAAATTGGAAGCAGCAAGAGGTCTGTAAACAAGCATCAACAATAGCACCACCTTGTGAAAACAGTGAACATTTATCTTGGATACATATCAGATGTTTTGCATTCTACAGTTTCAATACAATCCTCCCACTTTGCTCAGACTTGATGAGTAGTTGGGGGAAACATTAAACAGAGTTTGGGCATTCTGCTTAGGAAAGGATGAGGACTGCAAGAAAAGCATTCAAAGACATCAGGGTTATGATAGGGAATGTAGCACGCAATGTAGCATAAAAACAAGTGAAAGGATCAGGATTGTGTAGGTTAAAGGTGAAAAAATAAATAAATAAAGGAATACATTGTTTGAAAAAAAGGAAAGGAAGGGAGTGTTTTCCAGGTCTAAAGTGAATATGGACCTATGGGCCTCATAGTAAGCCCCCCCCCCAAAAAATAATCTTGGAGGAAAAATCTAATCCAAGTCTAATCCTAAAGGTAGTAAAACAGTAATAGAATAGACCACCTAGAGATATAGAGTCTGTAACACTGGATGTTTTTAGGAACAGGCCGCTGAAATATGAGTTAGTGGAATACCAGTAAGGACATGTACAAGATAAGTCATCATAGCACCTAGTTTTTTATCGGTAATCTTACATTTGGATGAAAGATTCAGAAAATTTATTACCTGTGTGATCAATTATACCAAGAATGCTAACGTGAGTCATAAGGCACATGACAAATTTGAATGGAAGTCTAGACTCCAGTTCTCCTGTTTGCTGACAAGAAAAAAAAAAGTATGGTAGCATGATGTGAGAACTTTTCTGTTGGACTAAATCCAGAGCTGTTAATTAATACTTAATGTAGGTACATTTCTTGAAAAAAAATATCAAATTAATCTTGTAGAGGAAACCTTTCAAAAGGTAAGGCTACAGTTTGTTAGATAAACATCCAAATCTGTTTTTCATTGAAATTCATAAATCATTCATGTTATTCATGCAAGAATACATGGTTAGATGGGGTTACAGATTGAGTTCTGAAGTTTTCAAAGCTGGTCCATATTTCTGTCCATACAATCTGGCTATATAAAACCAACCAAGGTTAAAATTCTGTCCAATTCTTCTGTTGGTGTTTTGTTCTCTGAACTCTTTAAAGCATGAACGTTTCGACCTTGAGCTTCAGATTAATTTAATCACCAACATCCTGTTAATAGAGAACAACATGGCTTTGGGGGTCAGTGCAGCCAGAACTACTCTTGCCTGGCTACATATTCATAGCCAGTTTGTTTGCAGGAAGATTGGTTCTGCAGTGCTTTAAACAGGTCACTCTCTTTGTGTTTCTGATTAATGTCTGCCTTACAAAGCTTGACCTAAATACATTGTTTTAAGCAGTTTTATCAAAAAAATGCTTCAGTTTCTAATAGTACATCACTCACGATTGATTTGTTGTTAATTGTGATTACCCCTCATCAGTAAACAGAAGGCAGTGCTGTATACATTCTGTTGATTTGTACCTGTCTGCTGTGGGTTAACGGCATGATTAAAAAACATTTCACACTGAGTTTCCAGCATTAGAAAAGCAATATTATTCAGTGGCTGACTTTTACCTTAGGCTTAATGTTCAACTCATTCCTGTGTAGCTTATCTGGAAAGAAGAATCACAGAATCACAGAATCACAGAATTTCTAGGTTGGAAGAGACCTCAAGGTCATCGAGTCCAACCTCCAACCTAACGCTAACAGCCCTCCACTAAACCATATCCCTAAGCTCTACATCTAAACGTCTTTTGAAGACTTCCAGGGATGGTGACTCCACCACTTCCCTGGGCAGCCTGTTCCAGTGCCTCACAACCCTTTCAGTGAAGAAGTTCTTCCTAACATCTAGCCTAAAACTCCCCTGGCTCAACTTAAACCCATTCCCCCTTGTCCTGTCACCAGGCACGTGGGAGAACAGGCCAACCCCCACCTCGCTACAGCCTCCCTTGAGGTACCTATAAAGAGCGATAAGGTCGCCCCTGAGCCTCCTTTTCTCCAGGCTGAACAAGCCCAGCTCCCTCAGCCACTCCTCATAGGACTTGTTCTCCAGGCCCCTCACCAGCTTCGTCGCCCTTCTCTGCACCCGCTCAAGCACCTCGATGTCCTTCTTGTAGCGAGGGGCCCAAAACTGAACACAGTACTCGAGGTGCGGCCTCACCAGAGCTGAGTACAGGGGGACGATCACCTCCCTAGCCCTGCTGGTCACGCTGTTAAATATAAGAAAGGGGAGGAAAGGAAAAAAAAAAAAAAAAAAAGAGAGATTATTTTTTTTTTGTTAATATTAACATTAACAAAGACAAGTAATTATATCTCAGCAATGCATAATATTAAAATGATATTTATTTGTCTCCTCACTCCCTTAATAACTTCCTGCACCTTAACTTGGCATCTATTTTTTAAGCTTGTATTTGACATTTAAATATCTTTGAGAATTCAAAAAATGCCCCAAAAGGTACTGATTTCAGGTGCTTAGACATTTCAAACTAGGACTTCCAAACGGCTGCATGAGTTTTGAATGATCTCATGTCATTACTTTATAGCTTCCTCTGACCCTTATTCTATTTTTATTATATGCTTCATGGCCAAATTCAGCACAGCAATATAGCCTGTACTTAATTATAGCAGTACTGAATTGGATTTCAGCATCCTTTGACCTACCATTGTAATGATTGTTGCCTATTACCTTTTCAAGCTTTTACCTTAGGAAATTCAGTATTTACTATGGAACCTTTTAAAATTTGCCTGTCCTATATAAATGCATTCCAACAGAACTAAATTCCACATTAAATTATTAAGCAAACTAGGAATGAAAGAATCTTGTCGAGGCTGTACCAGTCATGAACCCTTACTTCAAAATTGTGATGAAAAAGAACCTACAGAAGTTAACAATTCTAATTTTTGATAGAGGATGCAGATTTTATTTTGAAAACATTTAAGAATATGAGTGTTTTTGCATGTTTGCTTGCTTTTTCTCTTTAGGGAATAAAAATGTTTTAAGATGTTTAGGTGTGACAAGGTGATTCTGCATAAATTTGCAAAATATGTGCAACAAAATGAAAAGTCCCTGTTTTCATTGCAATTCCTATGGAGACATCATAGTTGCACTGACAGACAGTAAAGAAAAATGGGGGTTATTGCATATCCTACACTTCAGCTGACTATTAAGCCCTGCAGATTCCCACATGAAAAACATTGTGAAAGGAGAAAAGAGAGAGAAGAGTGCACAGGAGGCAAAAGAATACATTTCTGAGCAATATACTCAAGGTAGGATATGCAGTATTTTATTGTACTTCAGTTGGTCTGTCATGTTTTTTCTATATAAAAAAAACAAGTTCAGAATAAGCTAAAAAAGCTCTTCCAGCACGATTGGCTTATTTTCTATAAATGCAGAGAACAGATATATGTATACTCTCAATGCAATACTGCTCATGTACTAATAATACTGATGTAAGTTTTCACCCATCTCTATCCTTCATGATGTCAGCATACAACTCTCACTTTCCAAAGGGTGATACTCAAAAGCAGCTACCAGCTTGCTCTATGCTCTTCTGATCAAGGACTTATCACTGACATTTGCTTTATGCACCCAGCAATCCCAAGGACACCTTTTCATTTAAAAATCTAATCAACCACTGTGGCCCACCTTCAAAGTCAGGTTTCTCACAGAGACACAATTAGCAATGGACAGGAGACAATAGCATTAGAACAAAAGCAAAGATGGAAGCTAAAACCTGCTTAATGCACTCTTTATATATATATATAATATATATATATATATATATATAAATTATATTGGCACAGTGTGGAAATCTTCAGCAAACAACCCCAATATTACCTTTATAATAGGAGATCAATAACAGTAACAGTTTTTTAGGAAAAAACAAATTCAGGTGTCCTTTTTGAACTTGAGAAAGTGGAAGGAGTTGAGCATAATTCGCATTCTCCCACTTCACATTCCTAGCCTCCATACTTCTGTCTGGCTGTCTGAGTAAGCTCTCTGGATTTGATGGCAAGTGTAAAATACAAGGTCAAGCAGAGATGATCATTTGGCCTTTATTTTATTGTAGATCGTTCCTAGAATGTTTGCCTTTGTTCTGTTGTTTGCTTTTGGTTAAGAGCTGAGCTCTTATGGTTCACCCAGATGTGCCCTGGAGTCTTCTGTCCCTCCAACTCATCACCTGACAGCAATGATTGTATAGTGTAATTAGAAGTCAATGCTAGCTTTTGGGATATACGCTATAATAAAAGAACCATCTGAAATTAGGACTTAAATAATGAAAGGTTCAGGGATATGTAGGCTGGTATTTGTTATGCATTTTAATAGAGGAACTTTGTAGCTAATTGGAGGCTAACTAAACCCTTTGGACACATTTCAAGTCACGTCAGTGTTTTTTTTCTCCCCAAGGAATCTCATAGGCCATGCAGCTTAATACTGCCTTTTTCTATCTTAATTACCACATTGAGTTGTGCTAATGTAGGTTTACTTTAGAGGCATGTTGTATGATTATAACCTAAGCAAGACTTTCTACTACAGGAATCAGAATCTAGTTTAAACAGTACCTCTATCTGCAAATAGTAGAAGAAGAACAAAAATTAAAGACCGATTTGCTTCCGAGACTAATCCATTGTAACTTGTGCACATATATATAGAGAAGGTAGGTAATATGAGTTACTGTGACCCAAACCTGGTAACTCACAAAGTCTACATTATTCTGTATTTAAGGCATTATTAGATCTGTTTTTGTACAATATTACACATTCATTGGGCTGCAAAAATTGCCCTTGCTGTGAACACGTATTCTTTTTGGTGGCACTGAACAGACTCATCAGTTTTAGGTCTGTTAAGCTGGTGAATGGAAATCTATATAATCTTATATATATATATAATCTTATCTATATATATATATAGATATATATATATATATATCAGTGTTGTTTCAACTGCAAACATGTGTCTAACAAACAAAAAAACAAACAGAAAACATTATGGCAATCCCATTTATTTTCTGGTTGTGGAGTTTCTGCAAATCTTGTTCATTAAATCCAGTTGGCTGACCTTCATAACTCAGATTGAAGTTAGGGAGGAGAGGCACTTTTAAAGGAAAATTGAAATCCAGACCTGTTGAGTTTCATAAATATCTATAGGAAATGCTGAATAGTGCAAAAATCACTGTCAGCAAAAAGTTCATTTACTTTATAGTGGTATGCATGCGTGTCTTTATTTAAGGAATTAAGAAGAGAATTGAGCTTTTTTTTTTTTTTTTTTTTTAAAAAAGAAGATCATTACTGGGAGGTTAGCAAGTTGATGAAAATACTGTATTTATCTCTTCTTCCCCATTTTTCCATGTGCTTGGAAGCAAAGTGGTTTGTGTGGTTTATGCAGAGAGAAATCCCACATTGGGGTATTTCTCTAGTCAAAAGGGATGTTGAGACTTTTTTGATTAAGAATTCTACTAGCAGTATTCATACAACTCTCACCGATGCTATATCTTTCTCTACCTGCTTCTACTTTTTTTTTTCTATTTTTTTTCCCTGCTTCTCATTTTTGAGTTCATTCACATATTCTTTGATGTGCTAAGCCAGTTAACACAAATGTGTTCATGTTTAGTAGTTGCCATCACTCTTACTGTTTATTTTCCTTACTTTAGCCTCCTGTGCTTTGTCCTTCCTATAAATTTATAAACTCACAATTCTGCAATAATTTATGCTTCCACTATTTGCATTTCTTTATATGTCCCATCTGTCCCTTGAAAGGACAATCACAGTCTGACTAGTTATTACATAATTTTAACACTGATTTGTAAGGTATAGCTATAGAAGAATTTATATTTAGTTATCCTGTTCATCTATGAGCTTAATATTTAGAAAAGTTTTGCCAAGTTTTGTCAATTTAGTTATTCTTTTGAAGAATAAGAATAATTCTTCTTTTTTCAACTCTCTGAAGACTAGCCAGCTTGTTAATATACAATTCCTGTATTTTCTAACTTTTCAGTACCTATTAACATTTACTTTTTGATTGGCAGCTCATGCCTCCATCTAAATTCTCAGAAATAACTGGAGGATCATGAGAATCAAAGGTAATGAGAATGGCAGATATGACACCATACTGTGATTGTGTCTGAGCTGTGCACAGAGGTCATCTTGTCAATTCATCTTTACTTGGATTCCTTTTAACTAATCAGTTACCCTGTCCACCAAGTACCTACATTTTTTTCTGATATTCAAACTTCATTCTTTTAATTGTCATAGTTTGGAAAAGGGTACTTTTTCCTTTTCCCTTTTTCTACTTGGGAAACTCTCTTCCTCTTTAAATATTATTTATTTAATTTGAAAAAAGTTCAGACAGCAAAGAAAACACTAGAACATTTTGTAGTTATATACATTTATGAAGTTATATCACAAAAGTGCTTGTTGATAAGAAACTACTCCACATTTTAACTATTAAATAGAATAACGTTACGGCAGTCTTATTAAATGTTTTCTGACTACATCTACAGCCTTTTGAAAGAGCCACTCCTAGAATAATTAAAAATATTGCACTATAATTTCCTGCATCACAGCCATTCTGACAGGTGCTTTATATACTTGTGTTCTCTTTGGGGTTTCTTCAGTTTTCATAACACAATTTGCACCATTAGGTCCAGCTTAGAACATCATCTATGTCTAACAGGGATTAATGGAAATCTTTAAATAACCCTTACTGGATTCTTTTTCTTGTGTAAAATGATCAGAAAGACAAAGGCCTTTTCCTTAATCCTAGGAAGCAGGAAAAAAAAAAAAAAAAAAAAGTAGAATGTACCTCACACTCTCTTTCTCTTCATTGCTCTCCCCTTTTGTGATCACTTCCAAGTGACTGGAACAGAGATGATTCCAGTTACGTGGAACAGAAAAGGAAGAAAAAAGAGCAGGGTTATGCTATCTGATGATCCTTGCCCACTTTCTACCTCCTATTTGGTTAAACTTTGAGAACTGGTTGAGCAGTCTTTGTTTCTCCTCTCTGATGATACACAGGTTGAATCTCGTTTTTTCCAGCTGAGCAATGGCAATGACAAAACGATTCTTGTTGAACTTTTAAGCAGTTTTGAAAATACTATTGCTAAGCAAAATGCTGGATGCTGTTTTTAAAAGCAAATTAAACTGAATAATATTAAACAAGAAGAAGAATCAGTAAAATAAGTTATTACATATATATATATTTTTTAATCCTAGTAGGATCAAAAGATCCAAATGTTGCAAATACCTCTTTGGAGAATATTCCAAGGCATAGTGGTATATCACTTTGAAATCAGATGATAGATATAGCAATGTTTATCAAACCAATATGATTCAATCTCAAGTTGCCATGCAGAGCTTTATATAAAGACAACAAATACAACATGCTCATGGAACAGGTCACATACAGCTTTATATGCAAGAAGTAAGATCTGAAAAAAGTTAATTTCATGCTTCATGATCAGAAGCAAATGACAAGAGAAAGAAAGAGAAAGGAAGAAAAGAAAGGAAAGAAGAATGAGAGAGAGAGAGAGAAAGAAAGAAAAATAGAAAGAAAGAGAAAAGAAAGGAAGAAAGAAAGGATGAAAGAAAGGAAGAAGGAAAGGAAGAAAGGAGGAAAGAAGGAGGGGAGGGGAGGGGAGGGGAGGGGAGGGGAGAGGAGGGGAGGGGAGGGGAGGGGAGGGGAGGGGAGGGGAGGGAGAGGGAGAGGGAGAGGGAGAGAAGGAAGTACCCAAGACAGGCAGAATATGCTGTGTATATTTGAGATGAACAGTAAATTAGACTGGTTCTATCAGGCAATTTAGCGCAGTAACATTTTTTCACAGCATGAAGTGAATGGTCAGGTTCCCAGATATGAATAATGATCACAACTTTGAAATATTGTTTTTGCAAAGAAAGAAGGGGAAAAGCAAACATACAGAGAAAATGAAAGAGCAACATCAAGAGCATTGATGGGTCAACTGCTGGAATAAGGATCATTGATGTGTCATAGCTGCAAGATGTCCTAGAAGCAGAAACATAACCTCTGCTTTTTAGCTGCTAAAAAGTGCTTTCTTCTCCTTTCAACATGTGGGTAGAGTACTGTGTGAACCAAAATGCCCTGTAGAAGTGAAAGTTTGTGCTGAGTATGGTACTGCTCTTAGCATAGTATTGTACCTATTATTGGTGATGCCAGCAGGTTCTGCATCTGGGACAAGGGCCGAACTATACCATTCATTTCAAAAAGTTGAAGCTCTTAAGGTAGAAGAATGTCCCAGAGAGCCAAGATGAATGGCTACAACTTCACCTACTCTCAAGCTCAGATGGCAAATTTTTGAGAGGGTACACAGTTACTGACAGTCTCCAAGCATGTTGGCAAATTAAGATCTGTAGAGTGGACAGCTGTAAAGACTGGTAAGCAGTCTTTACAGATCTGCATAATTCAATTCAAGGATTATATACAGTTTATACATAAAAGAGTGACAGATAAAGCATTGAAACTTGAGGATTAAGAAACAGTACAGTGAAATTCGTCATCACAAATATTAACCCACTCTATCCTAGTGACAGGTAGTTTGCTGATGATTTCCTAGTCAGTGATATTAAACAGTACACTAACATTCAGGGGAGCATGAAGCTCTATGTCATGTTATTATATGGAGGTGGCTATTTCATAAGAAAAATATGATGTTATTCTTCAGCAGGACAACCAGAAGCTAGTTATAAATACAGGGAAACTTTCCAAGACAAAATTCCCAACAGAAATTCAATAGTCTTAAAGATAAGAAGTTAGCTAAAACTGAGACTAGATCATTCAAGTTTTGTCAAGATCATTCATACACGCATAGCTGTGTGTAAGAGTACTCCAAATTTGTAGACACACGAGTAAACTTGGAGTTGGTTTTCAAAATAATTGTTCAGTCCTGCTACCATTTGGACAAGTACACATTTATTTATCTATACATCGTTTCACCATGCCCCACTCCACCCCCCCCCCCCCCGAAAAAAAAAAGAAAAAAAAAAGAAAAAAAAAAGAAAAAAGTGTGTAATCTGTGGCATTTTGGGGTTAAAAAGAAATGCAATAGATGTCCTGAAAAATTACATGGACTAGTAGTTTGTTAATTAGATACATATAGCTGGCAAGTTTAGAAAATTCAGATCTAGAGCCTCTAGTAACATATTTACAAAAATGAAATAACAAATACAATCCTGTACTCGTTAAGCTGCTACCCTGAATGCAAATTAGTCAACATTACTGTAGTATCATATTTATTAATGACTGACAACTAAGTCTGTTGGATTAAGGTGAGAAGCTGGCTTCTTTCAGATTCTGTGTATTATTAGTCCACTTATCACACTTTAAAATAACAGCATGCCCATCTACTGAGGAGTGGGGGGATAGAGAGACTGTCATTTAGAATTATATACTAATAATTAACATTTGTAGTAATAGAAATATTTTTGTGCATAGTCCTTAAAAAGGTATCTGGTACCTAGAGAACAGATATTACTTCCATTTTACAGACAAGGAAACTGACAAATGCTCCGAGTTATTAATATTAAACCTATATAGTAAGACACTATAAATGAGAAGAAATTAGATTTTTTCTTCCTTGAGAAAGAACACTGCCAAATGAAGAATCTATGCAACCATACACCAAAATCCATTAACAGAGAACACAGGAAAGACAAAGACATTGCTACCTCCAGCAGACACTCATAGCAAAGAAATAAAATCCCATGTAGTGAAGAGTTATCTCCAGAAGGATTCAGTTATTCTCCTTTCTGACCTCACCTCACAGCTACATAATTGAGGATGTAAAAGGAGCAACAGCTTCCTAATACTACAGTTAATTTCTGAACAAGATTTCAGTAGCCTCAGGCAAAGATCAATTTATTAAAAGGTAACATTTAAATGTGATTTTTCCTTTAGTTTCTGTACAAGCAGTAGAGACAGGAAAGAAGTAGTTTTTTTTTTTCAATATGTCATTATGTTTTTCTTACTGAAATGGCACTGGTCTTCGGGGCACAACCTAATTTTTTATTTTGTGTATACATCTTTGTATTCTGACCATTAGCCAAACCACTGGGTACTAACAAACACTAATGTAGCCCAAACATCGGATGATAATTCATAGTAATACCACCAATAATCATATAAAGAACAAAATCTGTACAGAAGTTCTTTAACCAAAGTTTCTATTTGATTCACTCTCTCCCATATCCCTCCTCTGGGAGGATACTGTAGCCACTTTTGTTATAATTTTCTTCCTGAAAACCCAATGATTTAAGTATATTATATTTAAGTTCCTGTGCTTTATATTAGAATAGATAAGGTCAGAATGGTAATTTTAAGCTTTGGAGGGTAATTATTAAGCTTTGTGACAGCCTGTACCTTCAGAAGGAGTTGTATCTGTAGTGCTGAACCAGTGTCAAATTTGCCTTTTGCAAGGATGACCAACTCTACAGAACAACCTGCATCTTCAAACACCTTTAAATTGGGATTTTTCATTCTAAAATATCCATGGAAAAACATATATGCACAGTCCACATACATGTTTATGCTGAACACGGGAAACAACTGCAAGGTGCAAGGAAACAGGGAAGAATTGAACTGGAGACTGACAGCTTCACTCACTCATTGTTCTGCACAGTATGATAAGCACTCCAGGCCATGCAGTGGCAGTGAATGCAACTGCCTAGCCATCTAAAACTTGTTATTTACTAGAGAATTTGAACTAACAGTGTTCTCCACTGGTGCTGGTGTTCACCTAATCCCTCTCCTTCTGTTCCTCAGCAGAGGGAAGGGAGTATTACAGGCATTTCTTTTTTTAATGTCTGATGTCTTCCTCAAAAAAAATACCTTAAATCCATTAAAATATTGTCCTTTTAAATAGCCAGTTAATTGTTAGCAAGTATGTTTGAAGCCCATTACTGTTCTTTACACCACTCTTTCCACCACTGTTATGGGTGTATTTTAATTTCCTCATAGAACACAGATTCTCAAGTGAAATGCTACCGAGTAAGGAAAAAAAGATGGCTCATCTGAGGTCCTTAACTGATTTCAAACAATCCAAGCCAGTGCTTATGAGACCTGAAATAGTCTTCCTACCAAATTTCATTTCCCATTGTCATGTATGATAAGAACAGCAATAAAATGAAGACTTTTCCTCAAAGTTATAATGACACTTTCACAGTCTGTCATTTGGTGTTGCTTCAAAAAGCCAAGGACACTTTTTACGATCCTCAGGTTAATTTATTGTTTATAATGTACAGAAGTTCATTTAATCTCCGGATACAAGAGACATAAGTGCCTGGGTCTTTTATTATTTTATTTTATTTTATTTTATTTTATTTTATTTTATTTTATTTTATTTTATTTTATTTTATTTTATTTTATTTTATTTTATTTTATTTTATTTTATATTTATTTTATTTTATTTATTTTTTTTTATTTTTTCCCCCTTTTTAATGACTTTATTTTAAAATCAAAACTTCTAGCAGTGTGAAATGTTACATCTCACATCACTGCATGTAGAAATAGCCAGCAGAGCTTAGTTATTATAGATGATGCACAAATAAATTTTGCAAAGCAGCTATTATGAGGCTTATGATACAGCTCTCAGGAGGAGGGCCAACTGTCATTGATTTCTTCAGTTATCTTTGTGGGACACAGCATTAATCCATTTACAAATCCAACTTTCCAGTTGTCAGGTTCCTTTCAAATGTGAGGATAAACAGCAGCAGAAAGGACAGCAAACAGTAATGAAGTGTAAGACTGATATACCTAGTACAGATTCCTTATGATAAACAAACACACACTGACCTGCCACTTCAAGACCAGAAGGAGTTATTTGCATAGCATTTAACAGAATTAAAATCACTGTTGGCTTGTTCCCCAAAACAATCCAAACTTTTTGGATTTACATTAGGGACATACTAGAGTCAGTGCAGAACAGTAACTACAGCTTATTTTGCATCTTTGAAACCATTTCATGTAACTGAGGGAGAGAAATGAAGGCAAGTGGGAGCCATAGGCTTTGAGCTAGGATCACATATTCCTCATTAAAAATCCATTGTGGTTAGAGAGATGCCCCAATGTAACATCAGTTCATTTGGATACAGCTTGTTGGGGAGACTATGAGTACTGTCACTAAAATATTTTTCCCAGTATGGGAAAAGGCGTACCACTGAATGTACTGAATCACTTTTATCCCGGGAGTCTTTCTGATTAGATAGTTTATGCCAGAATAAAAAAGAGTTAAATAAGGTCTGTGCAAAACTCCATTACCCCTTTGTCTCCTCCCCTCTTCCCTAAAATGTGTAAATAACAGAATGGCTCCTTTGTCTTCTGGACTTGCAACTACTTACCTAGAACTTTGGCTACCTCTTCAACAGCAAAAGGATGGGTTATTGCAGTGAGGTAAGGCACACAGTCTAAGTCCCTTTGTGAAATAAAGTAGAGGCTTTTACAGATCCACCACAGGCTTGAGGCAGTTCTAAGACTGCTTGGTTGTTTCATGGGAAAGATAGGCATAATTATTTCTCACATTTGTAACACCCCGTTAAAGAAACTAATGACATATCACTTTTGCTTCAGTAAAAGTTATGACCTTTCTAGTCCATGCTTTTATTAGGCAGAAAGCAGAAAGTCTACACTTAAATCTGTTTGTATTGGCCTGAGACCAGGGAGCTCAGTTTTGGTAACACCATAGAGTAAGGTGGCTTTGAGGAATAGCACTGCTATTATTCTAGAACTGCTGGGAGTAGGTTTGCCACTGACCAATTTACTGTTTTCAGATTTCTACTTGCACTTGAGTTTCCTTTAGGGCAACAAAGTTTCAGAGTGAAGATGCAAAGAGTTTCATGGAAGTCTTATTTCTATCTGAGTGTTTTATGTTCTTCCATGCTTACATATGTTTTTTTCTGTGTGTACCTGCACATATCCTTTCTATTTTCCCAGTATATGCTATGCATATTTAATGAAGTCCATTTCATTTTACTGAAGATATAACAGTATGCCTGTGCAAGTGGAAAAGGCTCTTGAGAATTCAGATGGTACTTGGGTTAATACCAGCAGCAACTGTATATTCTTAAAGTCTAGTGTTTGCAGTTTTAAGCTGATTTGTTTTTAAGTGGGTTCTCTTCCATTCTTTTAAGAACTGTTCATAATTAATAGATAGAAAGTCATTCAGTGGAGCTGGTTCTGCACTTCCAGAAGTGCATAATCAGAGAGAGAGAGAGGGAGAGAGACCTCCACTGCCTATAAAACTCTTCTTTACCTACTGGCTATCTAATAGATCAGATAAAATGTGCTGACTTAAAAGGAAGGGATAAGTTATAGGAAACATAACTAGAATCTACTTTGTATTGTATCTCTAGTGGGGACTGTTTCTGCAGGTAATAAAAACAGACAGTAGCATATGCACATAGATTTCCTACACACACAACCATTACCATATTTCAGGTGTTAAAATGGGCTTTTTCCCCTCTAGCATTTTTTTAGGATGCTCAGTAAAGACAAGAGAGGCCTCCTGCTGCATACAACTCAGTTCTCCCACTGAGACCCTGAACTCTTCAGGCAAAAACCCTTTTATATTTAATGGGTCACTTGGGCTTGTCTGCCGAGTCTGGTGCTGCAATGCTTCTGCATTTCTCCATGAATATATTTTGAGTCTATAAATGCTCCCTGACTGCAGACCCCATCAGAAGATAGTGTCTTCCTGCTCTGGGTGATGAAATCATTCCAGATTTCATCTTGGATGGCTAGTGTGTGTCACTCACAGCTCACAGAGTAAGCACTTTAACTCATTTTCATGGTTTTGGCTGGGATAGAGTTCATTTTTGTTGTAGAGGCTCACACAATGCTGTGTTTTGGATTTTTGATGAAAATACTGGTGATAACATACTGATGGTTGTTGCAGAGCAACATTTGCACAGAGCCAAGGACCTTTCTGCTCCTTATGCTGCCCTGCCAGCAAGGAGGTCCAGGAACTGGGAGGGGACACAACTGGAAAAGCTGGCCTAGGATGACCAAAGGGATGTGGCATCATGCTCAGAAATAACAACTGGGGTAAAGAAGGAGGTGGGGAGCAGGGTGGGGGATGACATCAGAGTGATGGCATTTGTCTTCCCAAGTAATGGTTACACATGATGAGCCCTGCTTTCCTGGAAGCAGCTGAACACCTGCCTAGTGATGTGAGTAGCAAATGAATTCCTGGTTTTGCTTTGCTTTTGCTTTACCTTGTAAATTGTCTTTATCTCAACCCACAAGTTCTCACACTTTTACTTTCCTGAATCTCTCCCCCATCCCACCAGAGGAGAGTGAGTGAGCAGCTGTGTGGGGCTGAGCTGCCTGCTGGAGCTAAACCACAGCAGGTATGAAGTGCTGTATTTGAGAACAGGTAGGTTAGGGGGGTCAGGCTCTATGGCTTGCTCCAGTGGGTCCTTCAGTGGTAAAAGACATCTCTGCATCTTGGACATAAATGCAGAGAGGTTTGAAATGAAATGAACTGGACCTTTAATTTGGTATAGAGATAACAGGCAAGACAAATGTGGAGAAAGGGAAATGACAGGAAAGGATAGGTAGATCCACTGATTTCAGTATTAGGATACCAGGCAAGCAACACGTGGGTAGTGTCTTTTTCATAGGATCCTGTCTGCTTTAATTTAACACTTATCTTCCACAGGGATAGAGTTGCAAAGATAGGAATAAAACCACATGGAAATGGTGTGAATGAAACAGCTGATTATTTTGCAAAGTGCAGTACAGATACTCAAGAAAAACCTGGAAATTTTATGACACACTGAAAGGTAGGTCATTTTGTGCTGAAAGCAAATGGCCAGCCAGTGATAAAATGAAACTCAACTGCAGTTTAGGCTGAAATGAAGTGAAAACATCATCAAGATTTCCCTAACACTCTCCGTAAAATACTCATTAAAGAGAATCACATGGTAGCACTGAGGGAAAGAATACATTGTTTCATAGTTCCAGGAAATAGTTTTATTTTCTGTGTGTTTCAACCAGCTGAATCTACAGTAGGACCCAGTCCAACCAGTCTGGAAGCAAAGCTAAAAAGCACCAATCTGGGCAGCCCATATATTCAGGAGCCATTCTATGGGATGCCCTGGGAAAAGCTCTAGTCAGAGTTTAAATATTTTTATAAGCCAAACATAATATAAAACCTGTCCTCCTCCAAAAATGAAAACCCATTTAAGTTTATGATAAAGTCTGTGAAATATTCTTCTTTCTTCATCTGGAGTGAGATGAGCTTTGCAGCATGTGTAGCTCTGAATAGTAATCTACATGTAAATCAGCAGCAGCCCCAAGACCTGAAAAACCTTCTGTGTGTCAGTAATACTGTATTATCTGAAATGAACTGTCTTCAGCCAAAAGATGGGGGAGAAGATACATATTGATACAATTGTAGATGTATTTTTGGCAGTACAAATGTTCACTGGAAAGTTGGAGGCTGACACTGAGAGAATGTGGCTCAGAGATCCACAACCAGCACAACATGACATTAGGGCTGCTCTCTCCCACCTTCTGTGTTCTCAAGTAATGATTTTAAAGTTAATATTATAGTTTAAAATTAAGTATTCTCACCTCCCACAAGACTACATTCTTCTGTTTCGGCGTGTAAAGGTTGTTGCTATTGGAGATTTTTTAAAATATTTTTTACAGCACATGCTCCACATTGTTTTCTTTACTCTAATTTCATCTGTTTATCAAAACACAGGCAGGTTTGAGGGATAGTTATTTATTTATTTATTTTTAAGTTTTAAAAGGGAAAGGGCAAGTTTTGTTTTGGAGTTTATGAGCTGGAGTAGACAGTACACCATGTTAGTTTCTTCCAGTATATGTAGTGCCTTACCAAGAAAGTAGTATTTACCTATTGACAGAAAAAAGTAATTTTCCATTTTTGAGTAGGGAGTGTTTTTATAAAGTTATTTTTCTCTTACACTGTAGCTTTGCAGTTAGCAGTCCTTTTTTTCTGTGGAATAGCATTGACACATTCTTGTTACTCACTACAGGGGTTATTCACAACTGTCTATTCCAGGCATATAAATTAGGCATCTTTAGTTTATCTGAATTGCCTTCCTGGTTACGTTGACCTCATTTCATAGACTGCAGAAAGGAGCTTTGGCTTTTATCTTTCATTCTTTGACTGGGGCCTACCTTAAATGTCCTAGGCAAATGGTTCGAGCATCCATCTCTCCCCAGGTGAGTTAATTAATATCACTTGTTACTGAATGGAGTGTTCACCCTCAGCGAACTTACACATTGTTCAAACAGCAGCCTGTAGACACTTATTTCTTGGGGTTGCTCATACAGTCATCACACCATGCCTTACAGTGTTATAATGGCATCAGAGGTTCCTGATGGTGAGTTCCACAGCTGAGGTGGGACTCCTGCACCCCATTCATGCCAGGACAGAGAACAGGAGAGGGCCTTTGCTGGAGAAACATACAGCGCATGCATCAGCCTGTTGGATCATCTGCTTCTCACTTGTCGTATAAGGAAACAGCAGTACTGCTATCTAGGATCATTTCTGAAACAAATCAAGCTTTGCTTATGTATGCATTTTAAAAGAATGTGTTTTCTTCTTCCTTTCTTTTTCTTCTCAATACTAGAGAATGTTTGTTAAGTTCAGCCTATATTCTTAAGTGGTTCAAAAATTGTGTGGTTAAGTGATCATATGGAAGCGGGAGTGTCTGGAGGATACACAAGAGGATCTCTTCTTTCTTAAATCATGGTCCACAGTTTCATCTTATGATCAAAATAATACTTTATCTGATTTCATCTAATTTTATAAGAACCATGGTGTTTCGCTCTTTTTCCCTTAGTATTGCCCCATTTAGTGTCTAATCTTGAGCCAGCTCAGGGAGAAGCAACTGAGCCTCAAGATACACTAGGGAAGGTTTAGATTGGATATCAGGAAGAACATATTCACTGAAAAGGTGGTAAGACCTGGTCCTGGTGAGGACCGGGAACAGGCCACACAAGAAAGTGGTGGAGTTCCCATTCCTGGAGGTATTTAAGAGATATGTGAATGGGTGTGCTAAAAGTGTACAGGTCTTCCTCCTTGGTATTGTGTCTGTATTTATTTATAAATTTGGGGAGACTAAAAGAAAACAAATTCTTCTTATCAATCTACATAGAAAAGGAGGTCCATTCCCTTACTTATCCTAAGTACAGATGTGAAATAGCAAGTACCTTATATGTGAGTTTTTTTAATGATATCTAATGAAAGCTCCCAGATAACAGTTATTTCCTAACATATCCAAAAGGTTATTGCACATCCAAATTCATGCCCTGTAAATAATTATCTGTTTAAAGCAAGGAATATCTTTAGCCTATTACTCTAAGAAAAATCAAATGCAACTTTCTGGAAGTCACTGGAATTACTTTTCTATTAAACATGAGCAAATGATATCAGATTAGAAACCAATTTCTAAGTTATCAATAAACTGCTGTGACTTTTAATTTCGTAGTAGGAGAATTATAAGTATGCCATTTACACATCTGAGAACTTCCATCGTATTACTCACGTGAATACTCATGACAGTACTCAGCCACACAGTTGCAGAAGCTATACATGTTTCAATATTAATTATTTCTTAAAGACTGGCTTAGCTTATTATGGTTATAATCTAATCATTGGAGAAAATAGAGTAAATGCAGCCATTATAAATGTTCTGGGTGAGAGGAATTAGACAGAACTTGTTAGTTTGAATAATTGAGATAATTACGTGAAGCTTCTGAGGTACCTGATATTTATAAAATCTTAAATCTTGTCTCCCTAGCAAGCATGTTTTTTATATTAGGTCTTCCAGTTCATAAAGCATGGGACGGCCTGGTGATATAAGGTATTGTAACAGAAATTTTAAAAGGTAACAACTTCAAAGGGAAATTATGCTAAAATGAAAATATCTGCTCCATCATTATGCAGTTGTTACCAGGAGAAAATAACTAAAAGGTAGATTTTCCTTCTAATTTTACATTTAAGAATTTGAAGTCACCTAATGCCGCTGGAGATGACCAGTGGTGGCTGTAAGTTATTTACAAGTGAACTAATTTTAGAATATTTCAGCAAAAATCAGATTTATGATACAGTTCTGGATTTCTTAAAATAAAAGCAGAGTCCTAGCTCTCCCTTTTATACATACAAATACATCTACACAGAAAGAGATCATATGCTTATATACATAGACATAGTTATGTATATATCACTGGTGACGTAAACACAGACACATGTATACAGATACATATATTCGGAGTGATAGAAAGGAAAGCAAGAAAGGTTCTATTTGATATTACAAATAGCTTGGTCAATACAAATATTTTAATGGAAAGTGTCATCTTTCATTAAGAGTTGATTGCAATAATATATATATGTATGACACTGGATTGGGAGGAAGAATTAGGGGAAAATAATAATTACTCATTTTTAGTAATTTCTTCATTTAGCAGAGGCAACATATTCCTAGGGATACAAGCTGGGGGTGATGCAGATCTATTGACATCTACAATTACTATCCTTAAGATTGCAAACTTAATTCCTACATGCCTTTGCAGTAGAATCCAGTACAGAGTGTTATCACTATCACCAGAGAAATGGTACTGTCAACAATTGCCTGTGTGATTAGGCACTTATCTTTTGATGTTCAGTTACCTTCTGCTTGTTAACCTTGTCAAGGAGGGGCAGGGAGGAGAGCACCAACCAAATGAAACCTGTGGTAATTACTGTAATTCGGAAAGAAATATATTCACTGGAGGCAGGCAGTTCCACCCTCACAATCAACCTTTCTGCAACTCAAGGAAAACACAAACATGGCCTGGCTCAGACAAATTAGGCATGAACAAATGTTGCACATTAAATGAGTTAAAGGACCTTGCTGAAAATTACAAGGGCTGCTTAGGGAAGCAACGAATCCCATTAAGGCAGAAATAGGCTTAAAAGAAAGTGGGCTTGTAGAGAGACTTGCATATGTATTTAACGTATTTGGTTATCTTACCCAAGGCAATTCTGGGCACAACACTGCAAATGTATCAAGATAATAATATAGAGTTCTCTGGTTACATTCAGGGGAAAAAAAGAGATTATCAACTCAGTGCTGTAAAATTACTACTTCTAATAGCAATACCTGCCTTTTCTATAGCACCTTCCATCAATCTAATTTGAAACGTCTTACAACAGTATTTAGAAAAACACAAAACAATAAGATAATTTAGAAAGCTAAGAAACATTTAAAGTTAACTTGTAAAAAAAAAAATCTTCAATCAAACACACAGAGTTCAAAGTAAAAGTCACATTCTAGTTTTGTTGGCTTTCCCCAAAGTGCATTCCTATTGCAAAACATATGTAAACATCTATAGTGAAGGAATTGTTCCTACATTACTATAACTCCTTTGGTTCATCAGTACAGCTAAATGACCCTTGCTGCAAGAAGCTCTCCGTTTTAATATGCATGAGCCTTTCCTCCCACTGCATTTATGTGAGAACTAGGGGAGGTTATTTTACTTAAGACTGTAATGGCAATGGGTTTGCTCCATTTCCCTTTTTCCTCAGCTTTTAAATTACTGCAATTCACAAAGAACAATGCAGTGATAGTTTTGTTGTCGCTTTTTTTTTTTTTTTTTCCTGTCTCGGTCCTTGTTCCATTCTGAAAGAAAAACTAAAAACTGGAATGCATTAAAACCCAAAGGGCTTCCAGCATTCTTTGAAGGTGGAGGCAGCAGGCAAAGGGGCAGAATGCCATATGAATGTGTAAAATATGCATACTTGTAAATATGTTTTGAACGCAAAGGTTAAAGAGAGGACAAGCTGAGCTAAGTCACAAAGGCATTACGAAAGGATGGTGGAAATACAGATCATAAGGTGTCATGTTCAGCATAAATCATGCTGTATGTAATACATAATAAGGGTTATTCATTGAGAGCTTTGCTGCAGCCTGTAACCTTGCTGCAATCAAGACAACAATAAACTCCACTAAGTGGGACCAATTTCCATCAGGGTGAGGGTGTCTCCCTCCCCCTCTTCTTTATTTTTAAATGCATGATGAACACATGCTAATTGTGTAGACCTGTTACTGTGAATGACAAATAACTATTTCCAAAAGGACATTATGGCTAACAGCTCTTTAGGGGTCGATTTTGTTCCCCATCATTAAAATCCTTATTCTGTACAGAATTAGGAAATATAGTCTTGCCACAGTAGCTCGTTGTCCAAAGAATAAATGTGTATGTTGAATTAGGGGTGAGCAAGTGCTATTGTGAAAACAATCTGCACTGCACTGACTGAAAAAGGTAGAGAGGGAAGCTGCTGCTTGCAGACATGGTAAGGGAAGAAGAGGGCTTCAGCATGGCCAGTCCTGCACTGCAGGGGCAGCTTTACTGGGTTAATCCATCTCCAAATTTACTCTGTCTTCATCCTCATATATATGACTACATCTACGGTCTGTTTTGTCCTGTGCAGAGCCCACTCTGCCTCTACTCTGGGACAGCAGAAAGCTGTGTGCTTTTTGACTGTAGTGCAGACTCTTGTCTAGTGAGGCTGGCCGGATGCTCTGATAGCAACACCAGCAAGCCAGCAGTTTAGGGAGGACAAGATTGCATCTGCTCACATGGAATACTGGCAGAGCCAGTATTGTGTCTGTCGGGAAGTGACAAACAGCCATGCTTCCCTGATTACATCCTTCTTTTAGCAGTATCTGTGAGAAATCTTGGAGCTGCCCAGCCACTTCAGGGACCTGCTCCCATGGATGTGCAAGGCTTTCACAGCTGCAAGACAGCTGTGCTGGACTTTGCATATGAGAGGCCCTTGAAGGAAGATCATGCTGTGCTGCACAGGTCCTGTCCCTGCTTTACTAACCCTTTGCCAAGCTCCTCACTTCTGAGGGATATCTGAGACATATAAGGAATGAATAAAGCTAAATGAGGAGGTAAGAGACCAAACTGGAAAAAAAAAAAAAAAAAAAAAAAAAGGCAAAAAAAAACAACAAACCACAGTTAAATGTCTCATTATAGCTGACACTTGCAGCAGCAGGAGACAGTGTAAGGAGGCCTTGGGCAACTGATGGTATCAAGTTAGGGGATACTAAAGCAAGTTAGGAGATGCAATGTCTCAATGGTTTTTCTTTAAAGTCAAACAGCAGAATAAACTGGAAGTTGACAAGTGAGTATCATCCCCAGAGATGTGTTTATACGACAAAGTTCATAAAAGGTGGTGAAAACAGAAGATGTGACTAAAACAAGTCTGAAGAGCTAATCTTAACATTTAAATGGCTGATGAAGGTCCAGTTTATACGTGAGCTCTGGAACAAAATAGTATTAATTTTTCAATTAATCCATGACAAAACAATTAGAATTTGCAATAGGACTAAAGTCCTTCAGTCCAGACTGAATCTTGTAGAGGTTGAATGTTTCTATGTATTTATTTGTTTATTTATTCTATTTGAAAGGAAGAGCATCCAAAATAAGGGGTAAAAAGGAGCCTTCAGCAAGTGGGTGCAGAGTGCTGAGGCACATGTTCTGCATTGTGAAATAGAAGTCCCAACACAGAGGCTACAGGATCAACAGATTTAATGGCATGCACCTATTGTTGCTGGACATGGACAGAATGATGGTCTGTGTTTGTGAAAGAAGGGAACAAATACATGTTTAAACTATTAAAGGAAAGCACCTGAACTGATCAGTCAGATTCAGGTGTGTAGACTGTGCTAGCTAGGTAGACTCCTTACATAGCCAGTGGCAAGAGAGGACTATCTGCAAGTGATTCACCCCATCCTATGACACATGATGTGTGATACAATCTTATAAGTTCTAATTTGTCCCATACTGGCCTTCACCATAAAATGCATTCAGGCAATGAACCATTCTGAACCTGATTATCAGGCAGAGATCTGTGTTTTTACAATATTTTTCAGTCCAGGTTTTCAGAGCTAAGGTGCCTGGATAAGGATGGATAAGTGTCTGGATACTTAAAAAGTTTACAAAAAAATACTATTGACTAATCTGTACGGTTAATTTCCTAACGCTATTCATTAGAATGAGTGCAATGGCAATACTTCCATTACATATTTTGTTTCCTGAAATAAGATGTAAAATCATTAGGTGCCAGTTATAGCACTGAAATGGGAGCTGGGAAGATGACAATACTTTTTTTTTTTAATTCTCCAGTCTCTTTTTAAATTATAAAAAATAAGTATAGTTATTGATCTAAAGTTCTGCTGTCTTTGGCAGAGTAACATATATGTAACAGTGAGTACTAGGGTTAAAATTTTTAGGAGGGTTTTTTAAATTTCAGTCTTTTTTTTTAAACAGAAGAATGGGATTCAATCCCACTTATTTTTCTGAAGTTCTAAATTGCTGCAGCACAGGTCTAGTGACAACACTGAAATACTTATGTGGCAGTGGATTTGTTGCACTATTTAAAATGAAAAGTAGAGTTGTCTAATGAAGTAAAAATGCAGTCAAATGTAGACCTTGTCAATCACATAGATTAACAAGGGTAGGAACAGTGCCTTCAAAATGCTGTAAGTAATCAAAAAGACAAGATTCTTTTGAACATTTGACTACTCAGGAAAAGCTGTTTTCGTCATGGGAGAAAAGATTTCTTTAAAGATTCTTTAACTAGAGATCAGAAACTGGTACATATTTTATTCATATTATATGTAGAGCTTGTCATATTTGTATCCACATCTTAGGAGCCTTCTCTCCTCCATTGAAACAGTCAAAAATGCTGGACGATATTTTTCAGCTGACTTGAGGTCAATAAAACATGGAATGTAGGAGAGGTATATTTGTATAATAATAGGTAGCAGACCTGACATGTTAGGGTCACTGATCACTGTACCAATTTCCCTTATGGTTTCACTGCTACTGCAGGACTGCTTTGTGCATTCAGCTGCATGAAGTCTCTCTAGAGTGTGGTACTACAATGTTGTTGCCAAAAGCTTTAACTCTAAAACAGTTTGCTTTCTGCTTGACTTCAGCAGCGCCAGTCATCAGGGACTCCCCTTAACTTACACTTCTCTTCAGTGTTTCCTCAGTGAGGAAACAGACCCGTACATTTACTGTGTTTATTTTCAATGCTTGACATGAAAACTGCTGACTACTTGAGAGTCTACTTCTCTTTCTAGCTCCATGACCACAGCTGACAACCTGGAAGAATGAAAACATTATAGAATTGTAGTGTACTTTGAGTTAGAAGGGACCCACAAGGACTGTCAAGTCCAACACCTGACTCCCCACAGGACCACTCAAAATTGTGCAATAATAACAGGCCACAGAGCAGACCTTCCTAGCAAAATCAGGAATATGGAGTATACACTGCTAGAGAAAGGATGTCCTGTCTTTTCACCCGACTTAAAGCAATTCTTAATTCTGTAGCTCTCTAACAAAAGTACTGTTATCCAGACAAACAAACAAACAAAAAAGATAGAGATCTTCATGAGAAAAAAAGTGTAGAGTGAATCGGACTGAAAGAAAGTCATTAGATTTAGATTAGATTAGTTTTTCTGAGACTGGAGAAAAAGGGCATTGTTGTCTTGAAACAGATGCTCAGGTATAAAACTGAAGAAAGCTTTATATGGGTAAATAAATTAACATAAATAAATTAATTAAAACATCAGTATTTTATATATTTTCACTGGGATATTGTTCCTTGCTACACAAGGAGAACAACAAATCTCTATAAAACAAACAAAAATGTTGGTAGCATATGTGATTACTGTTCTTTTCTGAAATGTTAAATCCTAGAATGAAAACAAACACAGAAGATCTATCCTCAAAAGATCTTATTTTAATTCAAAACTGAATTAGAAAGCATATCAGAGTACTTCCTGTAGCTATATGTTCTAATAATGCAGCAAAGTTTCCTTGAATAGGAAAGTATTAAATTGTGGTAATGTCAAATGAAAGAATATATGCAAGAATCTATTTCCCCCTCAACCTAGTTTTAAGAATCTCTTTGTAAAAAGCAAAGTGTTTAAAGTGAGCTTAAAAATCCATAGGATTTCTTTGTTGTTAACAAAATCAATAATGTAGTAGTGCTTTTGGATATCAGAAACAAACAAACAAACAAAAAATAAAACAGCATTAATTCTTGTGATCTCTCAGTTCTGTAAATTGAACTGTTGAAATTAAAATCTCCTTCATGGAGAAATGTAATTGACGGAGATTTGTTTGTTTATTTGTTTTGTTGTTGTTGTTGTTTTTATTATGGTGATACTTTGAATACTTTCTAATATCATACAGCACAGAATTGTAACCCATAATTACATTGTAAAAATGAATGTAATTAGTAAGGAGACTGATCATTTGCCTTCTTCCCGACATCAGTGTGACACAATCACAGAATTCACATTTGGCAATGGACCATTTTTAAACTAGTCAACGGTCTTTGTTTACTTAGAAAAATATTTATTTATATTTGTTTGACACAAATTTAGTGCCAGTTCATGTCTGGGTTACTGAATTTGTTAAGTCTGGATGACTTTCAAACGGATTTAGACTTTGGCTTGACTTTTGAAATCATTGTGCCCCATAACTAAATTACATGTATTTGTTAACATGAATGCCACATTGGAAGATTTTTATGTAAACTCACCTACAGAAGTGAAACTGGTGCTGCTTGAGGGGGATTTTTAGGAGGTGGACATGCAGTCTTCACAATCATCAATCTGTTGCTTGGTATTGCAGAATAAACATAAAGAAAAAAATGTGGATAAGTTTTTTACTTTTTGTTTTTGACACTCAAAGCAGATCCACAGGGACTGTTTGGCTGCTGTTCCATGGCAATAGCTTACAATATCATCGGTTTCCACATGAAGTTATGCCTTATTCAAACAATCACCAAGATTATTAATATGCAGAGCAAACAGTGAAAGACACAATATGAATCTCTGTAGAAGTTCTCTGGGAATTAATAGATATTCAGAGTAAATATTTGCTGGCTTGATAGTTTGGTAATTTACTTATGTGATGTGAAAATGCATCCAGTAGATCTGTACCAAAATAAAAATCTCTTCTCAGAGATTTCTGATGCTAATGACATTTGACTAACTCTGAGGTAGATTCTAATCAGCAATTAAAAGGTTAAATGTTTTATGTCATCCTTCTAAGCTATTTATTCCCCAATTTTTCAAAGTCAATTGTGATTCATGTGAAAGAGACCTGTTGTCCCTGCCTGGTTAAGATTCATGTCAATAATATTCAAGTTACTTCATGACCTTGTTCACTGCTGATCCTATGTCACATCAAAATTTCGGCAGGAGATCAATGTCAAGTACATTTTCACCTTGCCAACCAGCTTTATTTGCTTTAGTCTCTGATCTGCTGTCTACACTTCCTGATATTTGTAATCATCTCTATGGAACTTTTTTTTTTCCTTCTCTGCAACTTCTATATCTTTAGGAACGTTCTACCACTGGTGCATTGAAAGACCTTGTCACAAGCAAAGGTGCACCATCAAAAGTTGATTTCATTGCTTTAATGCATTCAAAACTTGACATAAATGAAATAGGTAAGTAGTATATGTTAACTAATTAGTTTGATGTTTCTTTAGCCTTGGAGAAAAAAAAGGAAATAAGTATCATCCCATCTCATTTTTTTAATACTACTTCTGGAGTCCTACAGAGGAATATTTATAAAGGGAATCAGTGAAAGCCTTATTACCAGAGCTAACTGAAGAAATTTTTTGATATCCTGGGAAGTCTAATAGCTACCTGTGAAACCTAATATTGTGGCTATGTCTGTCTGTTTGTCTGTCAGTTTTTCTTTCCCAAAGATATTTATTCCATTAATCTTTAGATCTGTTGTCTCTGGACAAAGTGAACACTTTAAACAGGTTTAAAATGTTAGGTTGGCCTTTAATATATTACATGTATGTAAGTCCATAATCAAACATAATGGTGTCTAGAGCATGAGTAGCATGTTTTCTCTATTGGAAATTTCCTTAGGAGATCCTTTGGTGTTTAAAATATTAGCAGACCTTGCTGTTGTAAATGGAGCAGGGTTTTAGGTAATCATCTGCATTTGGTAACTAAAAGAGGCTGTTTAGGTGGTGAGAACACAGGAATCATGTCAAGAAACCCATGTGCTTGAGAAGGAATGTAAGGAAACCATGCTGACCGTTTCTATTATCATGAGAATAAAAATGATTTCATTGATGCTTCCAGCACAAGCCATCACTAGGAGAAAAATATCCTTATTATGCAATACTTCAAAATATTATTACAACTCCCTTAGTGTGTATAAAAACATTTCTAGTGATTACCACCTGAGGCAGTGGTGAGAGAAGGAGTAGAAGGAAGCAGGGTGATTGAAACAATGTTTTAAATTTGCACTAATTGAATGAGACTTTTAGGACCTAGGCCTCCACTGTAATAAATGGTCACTAGTTATTGCTCAAGTAATTTAAAGTAAGAGGTATCAGTAAAAGGACAAACATTTTTAGAAAAGGTACTAAACACAATGATACATGTATATATTTTTAACTGCAGTGACTCCAACTCTAAAACACTGTACTTATAAGTCACATGAAGAAACTTTATTGTGTTGACTGTATTCATCCTTTGGGCCCTGGCTGTCAGTAGAGGTCTGGAATTTCTCCCTTGGGAAGGGAGAAACAGTGGTTAAGGTTCTCACCTGGGGAAAGGCCATGGAATCCACTGAAATTCAGAAGGGCAAAGACTGGGTTTCTGTTCCTGTATAAGATAATTTGGTTTTAGTACCATAAACAAATGAGACATAGGGGAATACACTTTTACACAAGACAAGATTTTAGTCTTGAGAATAAGCAGAATGGATTCCTCCTCTTCTCAGGTTCAATTCCATTACTCATGCATGATCTCTGAAAAATCAGTGAAGCTTCACTAATTCACATCAGCTGAGAATCTTGTCCCTGTGTTTGTGGTACAGAAAGGAATAATGCAATTCAGAGGTTCTTCACATTACAAGCAAGACCTCCCTGTAGTTAGTTCAACTAAAACATTTTACAATAGCTATGCTTTTCTTGTCAATCAAGGTTTCTCCCCAAATAGGTATTATCTCTTACTACTTCCATCTGCCACTTCCGTAAAAAGTCCATTGAATTTGCATCCCATATATAAGAAAAATATTAATTTTCAAAATACAGGGCAAAGAGAGAAATGAGTGGGCAACATTTTTTATACTGAATTGCTTATACTTGGCAGACCTAATGAGATAGTTACCAATTTATACATAAGGAAAATGTATCCAATATGCCAATGTGTATATTTGTACAAATATCTATATATATATGTACATCCATATATATATATATATATCCTTATACAAACATAGAATATTTGTAGCAAGGTGTATACTTCAAGTTTATTTCTTCATCTTAGTCACCCTGTTTTATGTGTGTAAAATCTGGAACTGCCATATTCTCAAATAATTTCCTACGCATTAATTTTCTATTTTTCTCTTTGCTTTTTCTAACATTTTTCTAAAGAAAGTCTTTTTTTTTTTTTTTTTTTTTTTAATAAAATATATGTAAAACCACATTTCTAAATTCAGATATTTATTTATGAAGTAATTACTATATATTAGATTTTCTTTTAAAGTGGCTCTGGTAGAGTTATGATATATCACGTTGTACAAATAAGCCCCAGAAACTATTTTGAAGATTCTTGGACCTAGTCATATTCCTGGTGTATGTCTGAATTTTAATATATAGACAATGTTTAAAACACAAAGTGGTTGCTCACAGTATGTATTTTGGCACAGTTTTATGAAAGAATGCCAGAAGGGTTGTTTGCTTGCGTGCATTACCCATACTTTCTACTTGTACTTTCCTCATCGATCCATATTATAATGCAAATCAATGATGACTGTTTAGGGTGGATTTAGCAGAATTAGCCTTAACAGCTACTTTATTTATACACAATTAGTTTAAATGGAGAAGAAAATGAGGTAGGCTAAATATGGGAATATTTTCTAGTCCATTTACTTGTAAGTCTCCTCCACAGGGTGCTTCAATGAGGACAATGCCTATCTCATTACTATGGGTATTGATTTCCTGTGTATTTTTTTTTCCTGGCCATCCCTATGGTTATTGACAATCTACCCTGGGTGTCTGGAACAACCCTATCCAAATCAGGATGACCTGATAAAGCTTTAATATTACCTTTACACTTAAGTATGCAGTAAGTAGAGGAGATGGGTGAAATGTCCTTTCTTTTGTTTGAGGCCTTCTTTGAAACTTTCCTATTTGCTTAGAGTGTCTTTTGTATTTGGCCAGGTATTGGTTTGATTAGTGGGTCATTATTCAGCTGAACATCTACCATCAATAGTAAGGATATAAATTTTATCTTCACATAGGGATGTAGGGAAGGTAGTTTTTAAAATAATAAATGCTGTTGCTGCTCATCATCATTCCTAAACCTGGAAATTCATGTGGTATACCATAGAAAATCTCCCCTCTCCTCCTCTCCCCTGCCCTCCCCTCCCTTTTCCTTCCCTTTCCCTCCCGCCTTCCCCTCTCTCCCTCTCCTCCCCCTTCCTCCCCCTTTTCACTCCCTCTCTCCCTCCCCCCTCTGCTCCCGTTCCCCCTTCCCCTTCCCCTTCCTCTTCCCTTTCCTCTTTGTCTTCGTCTTCTCCTTCGTCTTCCCCTGCTTCTCTTTTGTTTTGCACTAATCACTAGGTAACACTTAATAGCCACTATTTTCCTCTTATTTTTCCATTATCACAGGATGAAAGGTGAGAAAATCTGAGGTAGAATAGGACAGAATTTTTTCAAGAAAACATTTTTTCTCCTCAAAAAATGAAATTAATTTAAACTGAGAAAATTTATGAGAATCAGTTGACATGAAGGATTTATTTATTTAGTTATATATTCATGGGAAAAGTTAAAGTCTTAGAATTTATGAAACCTTTTCACATTTTATAAGTGAAAGATTCTGTTTTTACAGAACAAACCACAATTTTCTGTGGAAATGTAATCTAATTATACTAGCAGCATTAAGTACAAACTGAAATAAAACCCAAACCCTTAGTTTATTAGAAATTGAATATTTTTTTCTTATTATCAGGGCGCAAATAGTTTCAGTTTTGATCTTAGATTCAGATTCAAAGCAGAAAACGTTGGTATTGCAAAAGTATTCTGGGTTGGAGACAGATGTAGAATTCAGGTGAACAGGGTCAGAAATATTACATCACTCTTCCCCATCTCTAGTGACATCAGTTTTTTATTTTATTTATGGTTTCTCCCACTGTAGCCTAAAAATGTTCAGGGAAATGCATAATGTGTAGTAATCATATCCATGCTTTTGTTTTGGATCTGCTCATGCTCCTGCATACCTGCAGTTCCATAATTTCCAACAAGACAAAATACTTGTGCTGCCGTCTGCATTTGCAAGTTTCAGAAAAAGATGCCTGAAAATCCTTGTTTATAGCACCACTCACACAAGGATGTTATTCCTTTACATGAAATGAATTGCCTGAAGTGAGCAGGGTTAAGAAACACACACTTATTTTACCTGTGAAATAATGTAGAACTATCAGAAACATGAATATGGCAGTTGAGCAGTATATATTTCTGGAATGCAAACATGTTTGTTTCCATGAGACAAATGGCCAGCCACAACTCTGAAGTTCAGACCATGCAGTTCAGGAAAGAAACCTAAGGCTTTTCAGTCAGGGTTTTGATGAAAGCAATAACATTTTAAAGACAAAACCTAGATTTTATGAGTATCTGACACACAACAAAGACTACCTGCTAAGACCAACAATCATATAATGAAGACCACATAACATTCCCTGCATTTAAAAATATTTAAACCACCAAAAGATAGAAAAAAAAATCCCCTATATAAATATTATAAAAGGCTTTAAAAGCTCTGCTAATTATAAGAACTGCATGGCAACCAAAGAAATATGATCTGAACAGCTTGCTATTTCAGTTGGATTACTTTAAACTTTCACACACACACACACACACAAAATATATATATATATATATAAATCTGTAATTAAAAACAATTGAGTTAGATGTTACAGAAGAAAATGAAGATATATATATTCTTGAACTACATTTTCAAGTTACAACCTTTTGGCTCAGCAGAGTCTTACTAATGTATAAAATAGGAAGAATTAAATAGACTGTCAGATACATTCTACTCATTAGTAACAATGTTTGAAATACTAGATTAGATTGATCAAGGAGAAAACTTATCTATCTATGATCTATCTATAATTTTAAGAGTTTAAAGAAAGCATATTTTTTTCAAAACTAAACATTAAATGAGGAGCTATGCAGATTTATATATATATGTATTTATTACCACAAGAAACAATGCTAAAATTATTTAGCTTACAAAATTAAGAACTTAACAAAAAGAAGACCTAAATTTAGAGTTGCTCATGATTATGGTGTCTCTATTTCTTATGCACTAAACATGACAGTAGTCCTGCAGGACTATTGGCCAAACATTCAACTAAAAACAAATCATACTACGTACACACAGAGGAACTTGGAAGACTGAATCATATTCTCCACTGTTACTTCTTTCAAAACCCCTAATTCCTTAAGAGTCTTGTGGAAATAAATAAATAAATAAACGAGTCCCAGCTTGTTTGTAACACTGATGTTATCTAGCCTCAGTAATATCTCTATCCCTCAGCCTTCATCATTATGTGGCATAGGCTTCCTTCATTTGACTCATGTTTTTCAAGACCTGTAGATAAGATGGCTTTACCCAACTTCTCTCCTTTTCCATTCTCCAGTCACTTACTAAAGTAGCCATAACATTCTTGCCTATTGAATTTGATTCCTTACTCTTAATATTGCAACATAGATAGAATGATGGTAAAGTTCTATTCAATGAAATAGTGACTTAAGAGAGAAGGTATTGATTTAACATATTGTTTCAGTTTTTAATTTCAATATTTCAAAAGATTTTTTTTTTTCTCAATAAGGTAGCGATTGAAGAACTTATTCTCACCTTACATGACCAGAAAGGAAACCACCACAAATCAGTTGCTACAGTTGGATATTCATTTTGTAATGAATATTGGGAACATAACTTGTAAGGACAAGAGAAGCCTACTAGCATTCATAAAATGGCAGTGAGCCCAGAAAGCACTTAGGGTCTAACCTTGCACTATTAAAGTCATTGACACTCCCACTGACATTAACGTTGCAGGGTCAAGAGTCTTGATACAACTTTTACTGGACAAAGCTGATGTCTGTAGACATCACATATTTAAAAATGAGGAGCTGTTTAAAAAAAAAAAATACTATTTTCTTGCAATGCTTGTATGTGTGACCAAATTTTGATAGTAATATACCTTTCTGGAGGTATTTGATTTGATCCCTGATGTATTAGAATTCCAGCAGTATTTTTCAAACTGGAAAACAGGTGTTAATGTTGTTACACTTGGAAAGCACACTAAAAATGATCAATGTATATTGGAAATGTATCAAAAAATGCTTTTGAATATGTCTGTGTATCAAAAAGAAGACTCTTTAAAAATACAGTTTAAGTATTTTACCACGGTGTAGATATAAAAACTAGAAATGTCTTATGGCTATTTTACAGTAAGGTTGGCCAAAGCAGTTTTTTAGAAGACCGGTGAAAATCACATTATTGCCGGTCCTGTGAAAAATGAAACCAGTGGATCTGCTTCATGTTTTTTATTCTTTCCACACAAAGAAAATACATAGTGATATTTTTTCCACTCTCTTCAAGTGAAAAATAGTCACTGCTGTGAAAATGCCAACTGTTCTCTGCAAAATTAATGATTTTTCATGTGGAGAAGAAGAGTGAAAATAAGTGATTCTTCCAGCAGGACACTGCAAATATAGGATAGTTATTAGTTGCTATGCTTAGTTATAGACCATTTTGTCCAGTGAATCTGCTGAAAAAAGGAAAATTATTGAAATATTATACATAAGAGACATTTACATATTCGTCTGAACAGTCCCAGAAACTGCTGTTGACAGTCTTATTTCTTCATTTACAATATAGTTATTAATGATAATGTTTAAAACACAGCAAAGGGGAGCTGTGCAGCTCCTCTACTCTTGATGAAGATTAATTGCCATTTTTGTTTTTCTTGCAGTTATTTGTTTGTCCCACCACCCCAATCTCTCCAATACAGGTATAGGGTATCTTAGCAATGATGTTATGATGTTCAGAGAATGCCATGTTGGGCTGGCTGCTCATTCTTCTATTTACTTCTAAAACACTGGGGTTCTTCATTAAAAAAAAAAAAAGGCAAGGAAATAAAAGATAAGCTTCCAAGGTACTTTCCAACAAACCTTTCTTGTAGTTGCCACAGAGATGCTGCACAAACATAAATGGGATTTTGATTGAGAGGGTAGATCGCCTGTACAATTGCAAACAGGAAAAGAAGTTCATTTCATTAGAGGATAATTTTGACATGGTCATTTATAATAGAACTCTTTGTACAGAAGGCAATAAAATAAGTAGTAGACATGGCAACAACTACCATCCATTTTGTAAATCAGAGAGAAGAATGAAATACAATTTGGAAATTATCTTTAAAATGCTTCAAGAAGTGATTAACCTTGCAAAGAAAGGACTTTTCTAACCATTTCTAATCCAAATTGTTTAGATCTGCAATACAGACTTGTGCTTTATGCCTGTAGTTCTCAGTCTGTGGTTCATGCAGAGTCACTTTGTTTTGTCCAGCTCGATCTCCTTTGACTGAAAATAAAATAAAATAAATAAAATAAAATAAAATAAAATAAAATAAAATAAAATAAAATAAAATAAAATAAAATAAAATAAAATAAGTAAGCTTTTGCCTTAACCTCTTTGCTGTCTTTCATTACTCTACAAGAACAACAAGGGTAAGTGAAATGAAATGAAAAGAAACAATCTCTCGTATGCCAAACTACAGTAGTACTAAAGTTCTCAGCCTTATTTTTGTTCAATTTTGTCGACATCCATTTCCATGCACTTTTAATTATATTTTTTTTCTTTTTTTTTTTTCATTGAACAATACTGTATTAGCTGTCTCTGTCTAGCAGAAAACTATTAAAAGAATCAAGTATGTCGAAACTTGTTAGTCAAGACAAAGCATGTCAAAAGGTAGCATCAGAAAAAATGGTACCTTCTCTCTGTCTTCTTGCTGTCACTTTTAAAATGGAAATCCAGAGTGGTGTTTTGATTAAATCTTATATAATTATCCTCTATATTCCTTTTAACCTCTCTGCCTTTCCAGTCAGGGCAGGTTTTTTTGTCTACTTTGCTATGAAATTGTTCAGAAATTGTCAGGAGCTGCTATGAAGCCTTCCTCCTTCATGCCCATATTCTCACTGATTGTTTTACAGTAAAATACATTTATATATACCACAGAAAATAGTGCTGACTGGCCTGGTTAAGACCTTTAAAAGAGGCAGATCAGAGTCTTTTATACATCTAATAAATACGTCTAAATGGTCAATTAATATTATCTAAAAATATATGTATTTTTGTAATTCATCAAATAACTTGTCTTTGGGTTATTTAATAGATCCAGACTATAACCCTGCCAGCAACCATATATCATGAAAAACTTACCAGGAAGTGCTATCAATTCTTCTTAGACACTGTTCATGTTACTTATTGCAAGAAAATAATAATGTCACCAAAAATATACGTTCCTGATCTAAGTATCTATTTTATTTTTCTTATGTAATTGGAGAACCTCAATTGCAGTTTTACTTCCTGACATATTTCTAAGCATAAAATCACTCTACAATCAAAAACAAACAAACAAATAATAATAATAAAAAACCTCCAATCAACTAACCAACCAATCAACAAACCAAAACCAATCAAACAAGAAGATTCCTATTAGTTAAGTGCCAGGTTCTGCACTTGGGGTGCAACAACCCTATGATGCAATACTACAGGTTGGGCAAAGAGTATCTGGAAAGCTGCCTGGTGGAAAGGGTCCTGGGGATATTGGTCGATAGCTAGCTAACTATGAGCCAGCAGTGTGCTTGGGTGGCCAAGAAGGCCAATAGCATCCTGGCTTGTATCAGAAATAGCATGGCCAGCAGGACTAGGGAAGTGATTGTCCATCTGTACTCAGCTCTGGTGAGGCTGCACCTCGAGTGAGTACTTTGTTTACTTTTGGGTCCCTCACTACAAGGAGAACATTGAGATGCTGGAATGTGTCCAAAGAAGGGCAAGGAAGCTGATGAAGAGTCTAGAAAACAGGTATTATGACAAGCATCTGAGTGAACTGATGTTTTTTAACTTGGAGCAAAAGGGGCTCAGGGGAAACCTTATTGTACTTTGCAATTACCTTAAAGGAGGTTGTAGCAAGGTGGAGATCAGTGTTTTCTCCCAAACACCAAGTGTTAAGATGAGAGAAAATGGCCTCAAGTTGTGCCAGGGGAGGTTTAAGTTGGATATTAGGAGAAATTTCTTTACTGGTCCAACCATTGCCCTACTACCAATGTCACCCACTAAATCATGTCCTTAAGCACAAGGTTTAACCTTTCCTTGAATACCCCCAGGGATGGTGATGCCACCACCTTCCTGTGCAACTCGTTCTAATGCCTGACTACTCTTTCTGAGCATTCAGTGGGAGAACTATCAGCAGAAAACATTATCACACTACAGCTCTCTAAGTACCTTCAAAAACAAAGTGTCTAGTTTTAACAAGAAAGAGACAAAAAGATAAAACAGAGTTAGTAGCTGTCAGCTCAGAATCATAGAATCATTAAGGTTGGAAAAGACTTTCAAGATCACCTGGAAATGGTTGTTCATTCAGTTCAATTGGTTGAACTGGAGAAGGAGCTCTATTTGTCTTTTCCTACTTGCTGTGCTGTAGAGTTAACCTATTCTTTTCTGCTAGGGAAAAAATCTAACAACAAGAAAAAAAAATGCAGTAAAAGATCTGCCTCAATAGTATTCATCACTGTGGTGGTTTTACTCGGGTGGGTGGCCGAGCTCCACCACAACTGCTCTCTCACTCCCCCTCCTCAAAGAGGAACGGGGAGAAAATATGATGAAAAGGGCTCAAGGATTGAGGTAAGGATAGGGAGATTGCGCAGTAATTATCGTGATGGGCAAAACAGACTCAGCATGGGGAGATAGTAAAATTTATTGCTTATTACTAACAAGCTAGAGCAGTGAGAAACAAAAGAAACCAAAAGCACCTTCCCCCCCCCTACCCCCCATTCACCTCTTCCAACTCCTCCCATCGAGTGGTGCAGGGGAAGGGGGGAATGGGGGTTATGGTTGGTCTATAGTGCTTCTTCTTCACTGCTTTTTCTCGGTCACTCTTATCCCCTGTGCAGTGGGGTCCCTCCCACAGAATGCAGTCCATGCTGAACTGATCCAGCGTGGACTTCCCACAGGCAGCAGCTCTTCAAGAACTGCTCTAGATATGGGTCTGTACCATGGGGTCCATCCATCAGGAGCAAACTGCTCCAACCTGGGTCCCCCATGGGCAGCAGCTCCTGCCAAGTCATCTGTTCCTGAATGGTCTCCTGTCCATGGGCTACAGGTCCAGCCTGGAATCTGCTCTGGCACAGGCCGCAGTCTCTGTCAGTGTAGGTCCATCTGCTCCACCGTGGTCTCCTCCACGGGCTGTAGCGTGGAATCCTGCTCCACTGTGGTACTCCACAGTCTGCAAGTGGACAGCCTGCTTCACCATGGTCCTCACCACAGGTCACAGGGGACTTCTGCTTCATTGTCTGGAGCACCTCTCCCCCCCCTTCTTCACTGACCTTGGCACCTGCAAGGCTGTTCCTCACTCCTCTCACTCTCTCAGCCACTGTGTGTCACAGCATTTTTTTCCCTGTCTTAAATATGCTCTCACAGAGACGCAAAACAACATTACTTATTGGCTCAGCTCTGGTCAGCAGTGGGGCCCTTACCAAACATGGGGCAGCTTCTATATCCTTCTCACAGACGCCACCCCTATGGCCCCCTGCTACCAAAACCTTGCCACATAAACCCACTACAATCATATTGCTTCCTAAACCGGGAACCTGTAATATGTTATCCACACAACAGCTTAACATCCCATGGAATACCAAAATCTAATAAAGAGTAACTAAATCTAAGATGATATGAAAGAAGGTTTTGGCTATGCCTCTAGGCACTCTGACCTCTCAGCTGTTTCTGGGCTGTATCTGGGAAAAAGGAAGGCATCATTCCTTATGGCCTTCAGTACTTAAAGAGGACTTATAAAAAAAAAGAAAGGAGAGCAACTCTTTGCTCAATCAGATAATGACAGGACAAGGGGGAATGGTTTTAAACTGAAAGAGGGGAGATTTAGGTTAGACGTTAGGAGGAAATTCTTCACTCAGAGGGTGGTGAGACACTGCAACAGGTTGCCCAGAGTGTTTGTGGATGCCCCATCCCTGAAGGTGTTCAAGACCAGGTTAGATGAGATCCTGAGCAATCTGATCTACTGTGTGGTATCCCTGCCTATGGCAGGGGTTTTGGAACTACATTGTCTTTGAGGTCTCTTCCAACCTAATCCATTCTCTGATTCAGTGATTATAAATATTTCTTGGACATGTCTACCAGCTCACCAGTCTTTGTTTTATCTAAACATTTTTTATTAAGATCCGCAGGATTACAAGACTAAATATAAATAGATCTTGCAGGACAAGTTTTACAGTGAATGAATGATGGAATATTTTCACTCTCTTGCTGAGGGATAATATTTATAGGGAAATGATTGCATTTTACTAAACGTGAAACTACCTCAAATGGTGTTTGAATTACAGCATCAGCATCTAGGAAACAGGTAAATAAATGTTAGAAATGAGGCTGAACAGTGAATTTGTTCTGACATGGATGTAGCTGAGCCTTGGAAGTCTAGACAGTCACTTACATTTGACAGCAATGTGCTCTTCCTTTGACAGCAATAGTTGCAAAAAGATATTATAGTATTATGTCACATAACAATGCAATGGCATTCTCCTCCCGCCACCCCTCCCCATTAATTACATAGTTAAAGACCATGCACAACATACAGATGATCACCTATGTTATAGAGAACTTAGCTCTTTGTTTCACGAAGCTTTGAACATTTGTGTTATTATGAAGTACTATGTGGTATTTGACAGGAAAAAGAAGTCTTGTTCAAAGACACCTTGCAATGGTGCAATCGCATGACTGAGGAGAAAAAAAGAGAAAGAAAAGTCAGGCATGGTTGCTATAATTAAGAGAGAGTTTTTCTGAATCTTAATGTAGTCTGTGCATGTTCAAATTTCAGCAGAACTGCAGAGTATTGGAATTTCAATGCAAAAAAAAAAAAAAAAAAAAAAAAAAAAAACCTGGTGAAATAATTTTGCAATTATATAAATATTTAATAAATCTATCATCTTCAATGATAAAGTTTGCAAAAAGAAACATATTTAATAATCTAACCTGATATACAATATCAAGTCTGACTGGAAAACAAGCACTGAAGGAAGAAACAGGAAGATGTTGATATTTTTCTTATGCTTACTACAAAATCATTTTAATAAGAAAAGTTTTATGCAATTATCTTTCTAATTAAAGCAAATTACACTTAATATTGCCTGCTTTTTCTTAAGTTCATTTTGAAAATATTGAAATATTTTGAAATATTCTATTTGATTTTTTTCATGTAATCTCTCATGAGATTTTCTCATGTAATCTTTTATCTAGTTTTTAGATGGAAAAGTGTTAATGCAACAAAGACCATTTTTCTCATTAGCTGTTATTTTTGCCCACACAGCAAGGAAATTTTTAGGCCATGCTGACTGGAGTGTCTGACATATGAGGAGAGTCTGAGAGAGTTGTATCTATTCAGCCTGGAGACAAGAAGGCTTAGGAGGGATCTCTTCATTTTGTATAAATGTACGATGGGAAGAAATGAAGAAAGAGACAGGATCTTTTCAGTGATGCCTGGTGACATGACATGAGGCAGTGACCACCAATATAAATACAGGAAATTCCTTTTGAAGTTTTTTCTTCTGACATTGGTGAAACACTGGAGCAGGCTGCCATGAAAGACTCTTCATCCTTGTTGATATTTAAAACCAAACTGGACACTGTGCTGAGAGCAATGTGCTGTAGCTGTTCCTGTTGCCAAGCAGACATTCAGGATAGGTTATCTCCAAAGGTTTCTTCCCATGTCAACTATTCATAGAATCTACAGTTTTGTGATTTTATGAAAATCATTTTGGCACACTTTAAACTTTTTTTTTTTTTTTTTTTTTTTTTTTTTTTTTTAATGTGCAAAAAGCATGCATCACTATCTATATTGTTAATGTTACCTGAGGTGCTGCAATGTGGTGATTTTTCTAGGCAGTGTTTGCACTATTACAAAACTTCAAACCTGAGACTGAATTTGTTGAAGAAAGAATATTGAATGTAAAAGATTTGACTTGTGAGTTCACTGCATCTGTTAGGTACAACAAGTCACAAAGATGATATTATGCTAGAAAGTGGCAATTTTGCTACTATTTAGAAACTCTAGAATTTTACAAATTAGATGTAAGAAAATGTAGGGTTGGCATTATAGGCTAGAAAAGAACAATATCACACCATAGTGACAGATGTAAAAAAAATCAGCAGAGTTTAGATTTGCATACACAGATAAGAATATCTCCATTAGCAAGACAATAAGCAATCTTATTTCCTAGCAGATACCCCCTGACTCTGGACTAATTTGGTATAAACTCTCATTGCAGTTTGCATGGTATATATAATTACATATGCATTTGTGTGTATTTATACATACACACACATTTGTATGTATGATAATACTTGTATGAATATACAGTATAGAAGATAAAAGCAGTCTGCACTTGTTTCTGCTACTTAACTTGCTCTATTTGTGCAGGAACAGCATCTTGGGAACCTTGGAGGAAAAATAATAATTAATGTTTTCATTACTATGCTTCATTTTTTTCCAGCACTTTGTGGCTGTTAAGCACTGGAAGAATGATGTCAACCTGCTTTTTCATTGCAATACAATAGTGGACAGGTGTGACTACTTTCCTTGTTTACAGCAAAGCATAGAGCCCATACTGGGAAAACATGTGTGATGCAGCATGCTAGACAGAGACAGGCTGATATTCTTAATACTAAAAGCACTTGTGATCATGTTTTGGAAGCAATAGTTGAAAAAGTTTTGGTATTACTATGCTGAGCTCAATCCTTTTCTTTAAAGGACTTCTGGCACAGAAAGATTCAGGTTCAGATTAGGAAGAAAGTGTCACAACAGAAATATGAAGTTAAGAGGAGAAAATAGAACTCTTTGGGGCTTGCTGTGTAAGTTTCTGTCAGTTACTTATTATAGTCAGTTACTTATTATATCCTGAGGATACTAAGGGGAAACATCATTTGAACATTCATCAGTAATGAACAGCATCATTGAATCATAGAGCTCTGTGGAGGATTGATTTGTACATCATAAAGCTTATTATTTTATATTTATTTTATATTTTAGATTTCTTTTATTTTAAGTTGTATTATGATATGTTATACTTGTTTTACAAGTCCTCTTTCAGACAGAGCAAATTAAGAAAAAAGTCATACTGGTTCTTCCATTCCCGTTCAGCCCATTATAATATATTTATATATATTTATGTATTTTGTCTTGTAGACCTAAAGCATACTGTACCATGGATTCCTCTATAAATAAATTTGCTATTCTTAAACTTTATGAGATAATACAATATCCTGGACTTAGATTTTTCAAGCTTCTATGAATTTGTATTATTTTATTTTTGAGGCCAAAACGAATCTGATGCAAACCATCTCACTTCATTAATTGCAGTTTAAATATATTGATTTGCATCAGCAGACCATGAGGCTGATAAGATTTACTTGAAAATTCTTTTCATAATGCTTGTGTTTGTAAAATTTATGTATTAGCACCATAACAAAAAGTGTATTAGGAAAAAAAAAGAAAAAAAATATAGATCAGGTTATGAATATCATGTGAGATAGATTGAAGGTTAGCGCTGCTTTTCTGTAGAAGGTTGAAATCCAATGAGACTGCAGAATATCAGGCTGAATCACTCACTGTTTCCGACCCAATATGAATTTCAAGAGACATAAATGGAAATGAGAGAAGCTAACTTCCAACAGATGTTAGCAAGACTTTTTTCACTTAGCACATAATAAACATATGGAATGGCCTATCAGGCACTATTGCTGAGGCAAAACACAGGGATCGTTCAAGAAACAATTAGATGCTGTTCTAAAGAAATGGAATACTTAACATGGATGAGCCCTGATGGGCTAATAGTCCTGATGGGTAAACCTTTCCAAATAAAACATTTTATTTTCTTACATTCATTTGAATGTAAAAATCACTTCAGTAACATCTATCTACTTCTTGGCTTGGTGGGAAGACTTTTTCATTCTCTCTTTCTTTCATTAAGGAAAACAAACAAACAAACAAACAAAAACAAAGAAAGAAATATATATTTTTTTTTTTGGTGCAGTTTTAACAAAAGAAAAGCAATATCTGCAACACAGTCTTCCCCAATTCATTTTCCCCATATATAAATGATTTACAAGTCACATGTCAAAAGCGTGGGAGATCTGAGATGGCACCAAATGACTTGCTTTTTCATACCATGTGATATGATCTGATTCACTATGTTTGAGAAAAGGTTACCTGTCTCAGTAAAAGTCACACTTTCTCTTGCTCATGCTCTTTCTTTCTAGAATCCCAATACCTTACCTCTTTTCATATCCATATCTCAGTAGCAAACAGAGCAGCTTATCATAATGCTTCTTAACAGACAATATGGTTAATACAGGTTCCTCAGCTGAATTATTTTTCATGTTGGTGTTCCAGTCAAAGATTTTGGATACATTTCTTCACCAATTTCCTTCCTTCCTTCCTTCCTTCCTTCCTTCCTTCCTTCCTTCCTTCCTTCCTTCCTTCCTTCCTTCCTTCCTTCCTTCCTCTCTCTCTCTCTCTCTCTCTCTCTCTCTCTCTCTTTCTTTTTCTTTCTCTTCTGTCCCTTCCACTCTTCTTTCCTTTATTCCTTCACTTTTATTTTTTTTTTCTAAGTTTTGCTTTGTGCTCTCTGCCAGAAGTAAGAAAGAAAGAAGGCAGATATTGACATTTATGTGAGTTACAGTAGCATCTTCACTTCCACTAGAACTACTACTACTAGTACAACTACCATATTTATTTTTTTCTTTTCAAAGAAGATCACCATTTGATTTATAAAAGATTTCCTCCCATGTTGTATTACTAACAGCCAGGTGTATGACAGAATGGGATAGTCATTGAAACATTTGCCAGTTACTCCAATCAGCAGCAGGTCTGACTTCAAGGAGCATTACTCTGTGGTAAAACTATATGCCCCATGTTCTCATCCTCAGTGGTTGCAAAGAAGGTCACAAAATTCTAGTTAGAAAATGGTTGGAAAGTATTCAAATACAAAATACAACTTTTTTTTTTTTTTTTTTTCTCCCCCTATAGTATCTTACAGCTAGTGAGCTTTCCACTTGTATGTAAGATGTTGCTTTGCTCTGGGTTTACAAATTTTAGGTTTGTTTTATAAACCTTATAAACCTAATACAATAACAACCTACAATTGTTAACATTTATTTGCCTTGTAAAAATACTAAGAAAAAGTATTTTTCTTAGTACAAAAAGAAAAAATTAATTTAGTTATTAAAAAATTAAGTGAGAAGTAGCTGCTCCAGAGTAATTAAGAGCCAAATAATTAGGCCACAAATGTAGAAACAAAGGAACTGTTCAAAAGTAATCAAGCCAAGTGAAATTTTAAATATTCCTAAATTCTAGATATGTATTTTTGATTATACTACACACTATTACCATTTTTTCTAGGTTTTATATAATGGCATATTAGACATCCTGACTACACATCACAGATTAAGTTTCCCTTTACAGGTTCCTGTAAAAACTATCACTGAATGAGCAATCTTCTCAGACATTCTTTTTAGAAGAATTTAAACAACACCATTTATTGTAATTGGAAGAAACATCTTTGTGGACTTTCCTGAAAAGTTATGTAAGATAAGCCATTCACTGCAACCAGTGACCTTAAAAACTTCTGTGTTAGTTAAAACAGATCGTGATATGGGGAAGGATATTTCTGTGATATAGATGTCAGAAGCAAAGCCAGAATATTCAGGCGGTCCTGTCTTCCATCATACTATTATAAATAAAATATAACACAGCCTTTGAACACACCAACCCATTAGAATTTAGTACTATATAACACTGTTTGGTTTGTACCCTCCTGGTTATAGCTTCTCCGGGAATTAATATTATTTTTTGTTGGAAGACCCATGCCAACATGTTCCTTAACTAATGTTATCATTGCTGATTCACTTGATTTTATGATATTATGGGATATCTCACTTTATTTGAAGTATTGCTAGCAGTTGACGGGTGTGGGGTGGGGTATCAGAGTGGGGAGGAAGAAGATGTGTTTCTTCTAGGGGTTATAAGATATAAATTTTGCAGTTCTTAAGTAGGCAGTGACCTTTGTGCCACTCTCTAGATCTGCTAGGTTAATGTGGATTAGACATTTTGTTTTCTAAGTGTGTGGTATATGAGCACCATTCAGCAGTACTGTGATGAACATAATAAAGATACCTTAGTGCAAGCCCTGATGTATTGTAATAAAGTGTTAGAAAATATGTTCATTTTTAATGGTTTCATTTCTGGGATTATGTCTGCCCAAGGCAAGAGAGAATTGAGTATGTATTTCTCTGGTATGCGAAGACATTTATTCAGAATATATGCAAATCAACCAAACTCTCATAAACAGCAGTACTGAGCTGATAGTTAATGAGAGTAAAAGCTGATAACTTAATGATGAAAAAAAAAAATGCTATACCTAATTAATAGGCTGTAGCATTTTCAGGAGAACTGACAGTCTCAAAGAGAAATCCTCTTTAACTCTTAGGAAACTGTTTCCTGGGCTTGAAGGGTAGTACGTTTTTATTTCATGACACAGGAAAGGGACCTTGCAAAAGGAAGGCACAACAGGTTAGGACAGTTATCATTTCTACCTTTTGTACACAGAAATTTCTGCTTCAAATATATTTTAATGATAATACAAAAGTTCCCTGACCCCCACAACAGGCCAGGACCTTCTAGCAAAATTGGTTACTCTGTCCGTGAAGATACATCATGTAAGAACAAGCAATATGGTAACAGGAATCAGATAGATGGGAAAATCACAAGAATGGTTTGATATGTGAAAATTTTGAGTAACAGGAAAGAGATAGAAGAGCAAAGCCTTTTAAGAAACTTGAAGGAAAAACACATAAATGAGAAAGTATGAGTTCTTTTTGAAGAGGGAGAGTATGTCCTTTAACAGATGTTTTTCTAAAAGGGAAAACTCACTGTGGAAAATACTACTAAGTTGTTAATCTTGCCATCACTATTATGTTCCTTCTCTGTGCTAGCAAAAGCTTTTGGGAGACATTTTTTTATTTACATGTTTCCTTAGTCACTTGAGTGAAACAGCATTGTGTGTGATCTTCAAGTGCTAAAAATGCATGGAGATCCTATGGCTGTCAAATCACAGTTGTGTGTTTCCTTATAGAGCCAACAGGCTCTCCAAACAGATTCAAAATGAACAGACTTGGAGAAACATTAAAAAATAAGGTAGTAACAAAAAGAACTGGAGAGGAAAGTAGTAGCTGTATGCAAGAATGTTTCAGGATTAAACAGGGTCTAAATGAAAAACAACAAAAATTTACTGCATCTTCACAACAGCCTACATCTTTCCCATGTTTTTATATGATTGCAGCTCATATAGATCTCATATTTGGAGATCTGAGCTCCAAAACTGAGAGCTGAAATAGCTTCTTCTCAGTCAACTCTGACTGTTTTTTTCTCTTACTTTAATTTAGTGGAGGTGAGTGAACTGAAGAGTTTTTAGCATACTGAAAGTTAATTAGCAAGGGATGATTCTCAAAAGTTTAGGAATTTCAATGCTTGGAATTTATCAGAGACGCTTCAGTTGCAGCATCTCACTAAGAGACCTTGTAGAACAAGTTTCTTAGATTTTTTTTGTGCTTCCTGATTCACCTAGATAGAAAACACTTTTTTTTTTTTTTTTTCTTTTTTCTTAAAACATTACAAGGCAGATTATTGATAGTCATCATTAAAAGGGACAGGTGTTTTATTTATTTATTTATTTATTTTTCTGGCTGTTTTAACAGCTGGCTGCATAATTCAAACTGATTAATATGTAAGGATTCACATATGGGTGGGCATTTTATGGATGGCTGGAACAAGTGACAACATTTTACAAATGACCTAATGTAGGTCTCATGGTGTTTCTGCTTCCAGCCCTGAGAAATCTGAAGGCTTTACAAACTGATAAGCTTGTATTTGGGGATTAACTTTCAGAGGTATGTTCATATTTATATTTCTTAATAAACAGGTAATGTTTGAATTTTGTTGTTCCATCAAATCAATATTAAAAACATTAAAACATATTAATAAAGTTTTTTTTTTTTTTTTCAATTAAAATATTATGTAAGTTGAAAACTGCTCCAAAATAAGAAAAACAGTTGCAACATCCTAATTACAATCAAAGATATATGTATATAGATATATTTCAGCAGATGGTCATAAAAAGATTATTTTTGTTTTTTAGAAACTGAGAAAATGCAGAATTACATATAGTAGGCTTGATCTAAAGACTTGCAAAATTAGTGCAAATAATTCTGCGTCTTGGGTGAACAGTATGAAAGTAAGAGAGGAAGGAAGACCTCTCCTCAGTAAGAGAGGATGGAAGACCAACCCAAGTATCTTTTAATTATCTTATGCTTCTTTAAAAAAGCAGAACTAAAAATCTCTCTAAACAGAATTTTCTCAACATGAGAAACTGAATGCATTACATCTACATATTATCTATTTTATAACGCCCATAAAACTTCACACAGATGTTTACTTCCACATCACTACAATGTCTTTCTGAGTACTCCTTCAGAAAGAAGAAACAAGCTTATTTTCCTTCAACATGGCTTTGCACACATCAGTATTGTTTTTAAACTTTGAAACTTCTACACACTTGTGGTCTGAGACTTGCAGACTTTTACGTCTTTCCCTAGAATGCTCCAAACACACTTGGAGAATTGACATGCTCTACATGTGGGAAAGCATAAGTTACATGCTACACCCATGAGAATGAAGAGCAGCTGCTATAGGCAAATGTTTGTATGCACCTGAGCAGTCTCTCATTTAAGGACCTCTCCAAGTGAAGTGTGGGGTTTGGCTAATCATTTTCAGCACAAATCCAGCTTTAAATTTTTGTCTGGATTTACTTCTCCAGCTGCAGAATAAACTACCTGTTTATAAATGTTAGCTATTAACTATGGCAGTTAGCCCAAGGAAGATTGCACTCATATAACAATACAAGATAGAAACTACTACTTCTCACCTCTGTAGCATCTACACAAGCCATTAAGAACAGAGAAGAATTCAGCACTTAACCTCAAGGACACAGAGATTGGTTGGTTTGTGTCCTGGCCTTCACAAGCTCACATCTCTTTCATATCTTATATAGTATCAAAAGAAGTAGGCATTGTGAAGCCAAATGGGATTTTGAACTTAATTGGACCAAAAAAAAAAAAAAAAAGAAGAAAATTTCTAATTGAGGTGAGCAGTAACATGAATCAAGCTGAGAAGTTAATCTTAGTCAGTTATTTTCAGTGGTTTTTGACAACCCCCACCCCCAACTCTTTATTGTATTTTTGTAAGTACAATTTTGTAAAGTGTAAGCTTTGATTAATTCTTTTAAAGTATTTAAGCTTATTAATTTAACTTTTCAGACCATATTTTATAAACATAAATTATAGAAATAAACTTAAAAATAAAATATTAGCCTCATAGAACAATTGGTTTTAATCATTATTTATTTATTTATTTATTTTTGCCTGGCAGCCGAGGTTTCTAAACATACAAATCATGTATGGATATTGCAGTGACTGAAAAATAAATCACTCTGGTCTGGACCAAGAAAATTAAGAAAATATTGGTTAAAAAAAAAAAAAAAAAAAAAAAAAAAAGGCATTTTACTTTGAAAGACTGAAATATTTCTATTCAAACAAGATTGAAATTGCATACAATACTTCATATAAAGATTGATATCTGAAAACCAAATGTAATACTTCTCTTTCAAATTACAAGAGCATAAAAGAAGCAAAGTCAGGTTTCTTTCTTCTTTGTGGACAGAGGAAGCTATGTTAATTGTCTCCTTTCTTTGTTTTTACTCTTGATAACTAAGGATATCTTCCAGCATTTTTACTGTTTGCCCAAACCTCCCTGTTTTGACTCAGAATGAAGTAGTGTTTTTGTATGTGCCAGACTCTGCTTTCTCTGCTTTCCTCTAAGTAGTACTAAGTAGTTCAGGTCAAACTGGTTTGACCTCAGGGATCATTTGGGAAATCTTGAAAAAATAAAAGAAAAAAGTTGTTACGACATTTTTGGGAATTTCCTCAATAATAGTCTGTCTTCTCATTAAATACATGTACAGACTCATTTTTGAGGATCCTGTATGTAATTTAGACTTCCAATTTCTCTGTATCTAAGCTCTTATTCTTTGTCCTTAGGTAAACAACAACAACAAAAAGCAATGGGCATTGAGTTTCATGCTGGCATTTCATTCAAAATATCTATCTTTGTTTGGAGTATTTTATCAGTAATATCAGAAGCCATTTCTCTTCAACATTTTTTCCCTCTGTTTTCACATTTACTCAGTGATATCAGTGAAATGTTGTAATGCTATGGAAAAAATGGACAGTCAAATATTATAGAGATTTGGAACTGCATATTATTCATTCATACTATTATGAATTACACATCAAATCTGGAAGTACATATTAAGCAAAAAGTCCCATGGTTTCAAGGATTGCCTGGACTGTGTGAAAGAAGTGAGAAGGAAGGCTTGATTTTCTCAGTGATAATGGTATCACCAGGAGAAGGTGGGAAAGGACAAAGTTCTTCCTCAGACTACTTTGAGAAGAGTCCATAAAAGGATGACTGCTTTACGGATTGATAAGGACTGATCGTTGTACCAACATGAACATAGATTTGCAAAGACGTGAGGAACAGTGCTGGCATAGCTTTATTTAACATCTGTCCTTCCATGAAATGAGTACAAAGAGAATGAAGCTATATGCCTGAAGCTTTGTCTTCAAGAGTGCTTTATGTGGACAGGTGTGCCAGGAGTACACACACACAAAAAAAGGCTGAACTTTGAGTGGCATTACATCAAAATTCTCCTTACTGCTCACAGTGCCTCCCAAGAACAGCTCAAGCCCGTGTGAAAAAACTAGTGTTTGATCACAAAGATTTTAGAGTAAATTACAGACTTGTCATAAAAATGAGAACTGTAATTATATCTACAAATATATACCTCAACTTTAAACAGAGCTAGCCAATATTTATAATTATCCTATAAATTAAGAAAGACTATACTCTGGAGTATAATGAAAGAAACAAAACAAATTATAATGAAAATATCTTAATAACATACCAAGCTTTATTGTTCAAGCAAAGGCAAAATATCAGTGAATTTCAGATTGCAATAAAGGAAAAAAATACTACAATATTTTTGCAGTTAATAATACTTTTAATTATTTTAAAGTGTTCATTAGAGCAAAAGAGATCATTAAGAAATCATGTCAACTGGCAAAATCCAAATAACTTGGATAATCTTCATTTTTTATATGATAGAAATTTTGTAACAAAAATAACTAGAAAACATTAAAATATTATTTCAAAAAAGGCTATTTTGTGTTGATTATTTTAATTAAAAACAAACAAAAAAACAGAAAAACTGATGCGAAACAGTAAATCCTTTTATTAAACAAACAAACAGCTATTAAACCTCAGTACTTATCTGTATATTAAATATTAGAGATGAATTGATTAGTCTATGATACTGATGGTTGAATAGAAATTTTTAATAACACATTCCTTGGTAACACATTCCTTCATTTACCTTGGTAAACTATACATATATTTATCACAGTACAGATAAAATAACATTGCATATTTACTGAAATAACCAGAACTTTATGCCATATTCATCACAGCAGTAACTGGTATCATGTTGTCTATTACAGTCATAGATGAGTAAGGTTGTCAGATATCAAAATTGAATTGAATCAAAAATTCAATATTTGCTGGGATAAATATCCCATTATTTCTCATCTCCAAAGTATTTCACAAAGCCTTGTGGTACTGCTTTATAATATGCAAAACAGATTATTACAGGACCATGGTCCCCAGGACTGTCAATACAGTAGTTCCCTGCAGTATTAAAGTCCACAAGATCTGACTTTTAATATATTCACGAACAATAAAGAATATACACGTTGCATGTAAAAATAGCTTTGCATTGGAAGGACACCCTTTGGAAGGACAACCAACCAGCTGCTTTCATTTCCAGGTTGGCAAACATGGGAATTAAAGAAAAGTGAGGTGTTAGTCCTGGGACTTTACACCTAGGATTTTTGGTAATAAATGTTGATGTGTCAGCAGTAAGTATACAGTTTTTAAAAAGTTTCCCTTTCAAAGAGATACTTTTAACTCCTAGTTTAAAGCTGAATGTTGCCTCATACATGCCTATTTTAGGTAAAGGTATCCATGATGAGGTATTTTTTTCAGATAAAAAATGCTTTGTATTTATTCAAATATCAAATCTCTTTTAAACCTCTTTTATGGAATAAGACTGTTAGAAAATATTTTGCTTCTGTTCTATGGGGCTATGATTCTCCAGTACTCCAAAGACAAACTATATCAAGCAGGCCACAAGGCTCCCCCATGGATGCAAGAGTAGGGAAACACTCTTGAAACCCATGAAACAGAAACAACTGATTTCTTATCTGTGCTAAGTAGAATCAGACTTTGTATAGTTTTTATGCTATACATGTATTTTTCTTTATATACATTACAGAAATCTGTCTCAGAGTTCATTTCCAATGAGAAAATAGCATAACTGGACCTTTGCAAAGAATGTAAGTGTAATCTTGCTAAGAATTTCTGGAGTAAAAGACCAAGTGGTCTGTACTGTAACATGTCAAAACTCAAAGGTGTAAGGTTGTCGATGTGTCGTTGTCTTTCTTTGCTTTCATTTATGTTGCTGTTTGAACAAAGAAAAATAACAATTCAGAAACAGAGCTGTAGGACAAATATGAAAAATTAATAACTGATCTTATGAGACATGGAAAATTTTCTGATAGAAGTGTTATGAAAAAATATTATTTGCTATTTTGCATTATTTCAAAATAATAATAAAACCACAACAATAAAAACATAGCCAAAACAAAGCCATTAGAAGTTGTTAAGCATGATTTCAATAGTTTTGCAGAATTTAGTGTTAGCAGATGCTGCACTAAGCCTTTTGCATTTCTCAAATGAAATTAAGACTTTAACAAAACCTATCATTAGTCCTTATTAGTGAGGTCTCACTTTCTTAATGAATGGTGAGTGTCAGGGTGGATAAAGATAGCAGAATTAGTTTCTATTGATTGAATTATCACCTTTTCATTGTAAAACTATTTTTTTTTCCCACTGCAAGATTAACAGAGAAAATTGTGCTGACTACAACTTCTGTTCTATTTATACATATATGTATACACACAGAATTGGTATTGCAACTTTTTCTGTCGTTAAACTATTGTAGCCTGGAGCAACTGAAGGAATCTGTTAAGTTGTGTAAATTCCACATTGTATAAATTACTGTGTCTCTTTAATGGAATTAATAGGTGGCTAAAACCTGAGGGCTGGTTGTTTGACTTATATGCGTATTTTTAAGTCTAGCATTCATTGAAAGAAACAGCAATTTCTGTTATATCGTGCTACATATCAAACAAGATGTGTTGATAGAAATATGTATTGCAATCTAAGCCATTTGACTATTCAGCTCATAGACAACAATAGGCTAAGTGAGTTCTATAAATCAAAGTGAATTAGTTATGTACCTTTAGGAAACTTTAGCACAGAATCATAGATTCACAGAATGGTTGAGGTTGGAAGGGACCTCTGAAGATCATCTAGTCCAACCACTCTGCCAACCAGGATCACCTAGAGCACATTGCACAGGATGGCATCCAGATGGGTTTTGAATATCTCCAAAGAAGGAGACTCCAAAACCTCCACAACAGGGCAACCTGTTCCAGTGCTCTGTCACCCTCATAGTAACGAAGTGCTCCCTCATATTCAACCGGAACTTCCTGTGCTTCAGTTTGTGTCCGTTGCCTCTTGTCCTGTCGCTGGGCACAACTGAAAGGAGACTGCCTCAGGGGTGACCTTATCGCTCTTTGTAAGTACATTAAAGGAGGCTGTAGCAAGGTGGGGGTTGGTCTATTCTCCCATGTGCCTGGTGACAGGACGAGGGGGAATGGGCTAAAGTTGCGCCAGGGTTGTTTTAGGTTGGATATTAGGAAGAACTTCTTTACTGAGAGGGTTGTTAGGCATTGGAATGGGCTGCCCAGGGAAGTGGTGGAGTCACCAACCCTGGAGGTCTTTAAAAGACGTTTAGATGTTGAACTTAGTGATATGGTTTGGTGGAGGACTTGTTAGCGCTAGGTCAGAGGTTGGACTCGATGATCTTGAGGTCTCTTCCAACCTAGACAATTCTGTGATTCTGTGATCCTCTTGACACCCTCCCCTTAGATATTTATATACATTAATGAGATCTCACCTCAGTCTTCATTTTTCCAGGCTAAAGAGGCCCAGCTCTCTCAGCCTGTCCTCGTACGACAGGTACTCCAGTCCCCTAATCCCCTAGTAGCCCTTCTCTGGACTTGCTCCAGTAGCTCCATGTCCCTCTTGCACTGGGAAGGCCAGAACTGGACACAGTACTCCAAGTGTGGCCTTACCAGGGCTGAGTAGAAGGGGAGGCTCACGGATCACCTCCCTTGACCTGCTGGCAACACTCTTCCAAATGCACCCCAGGATACTGTTGGCCTTCTTGGCCACAGGTACGCATTTCTAACTCATGGTTAACCTGCTGTCCACCAGGACTCCCAAGTCTCTCTGCAAACCTGCTCTCCAGCAAGTCAGCCCCCAGCCTGTACTGATACCTGGGGTTATTCCTCCTGAGGTGAAGACCCTGTGTTTTTCCTTGTTGAACTTCATGAAGTTCCTCTCAGCCCATCCCTCCAGCCTGCCAAGGTCCCTGTGAATGGCAGCACAGCCCTCTGGGGTATCAGCCACTACTCCAAGCTTTGTGTCATCAGCAAACTTGCTGAGGGCGCACTTTGTTCCATCGTCCAGGTCACTGATGAGTAAGTTAAACAATAGAGCTATTGTCATTATGTCAGACTACCTTACACTAAAAATCTTTCTAGTATGAAGTTTTATGGAAAAAATACTATTATTTCTGTTATTGACAACCTGTTTTCACAGGGGATCCTGTAGGATGTGGGAAAGTTATGAGAAAATGGGAAGATATTTCAGGCACAGATCACTGTATGAGCTGAAATGCTGAACCCAAATACCAGGAGAATGGGTGGAGATTTCTAGTCTACTGAACATTGTCTACTCCATATACTTGGAGGTCCTTATACTGCTAAATATACTTTGGGTGACCTTCTCTCCCACAAGGCTATCTTTGACCTCCCCTTTAATGTAAATTACCTTTGGTGACCCATTGCTTCACAGAAGGTCTGTACACTTACAGCATTACTCCTGGTCTTCTGTGATCAGTGTCCATAAATAAAGCCACTTTCACCTTTATTTGTTTGTCATCTTATGGCGAAAATATTTTCAACTAGGGCAGAGGGTGGAAATATTTTTTCACGTCTTCTTCCTAATTTGAGATATTCTATTGACCTTGAAAAGTTGTAGCTTCTCTTCTCAGTTTATCATGGATAACACTGAGTTCCTGAGGAATAGATGGTAATGTCAGAAATTACAGCCCCATAAAGTCCTTAATTCTCATCATAAAAATAATATATAAAGTAGAGAACTATGAGGGTGCCTTACATATTGCAGTGTCAGGTTTAGGAGCACTACAATAAAATTTACAATGCCTTTTTATTTGATGGTGGGTAAGAAAGTGGAAAAGTATAGCTTAAAAACTGCAATGTTATAAACAAGTGAGGTTTGAGAGGTTAGAGGAAGGGAAGTGGGGAGCATGAAATGCTGGGCTTTGATGATTTTACTGCATTTTTAAAGCAATATTACTAAGCATCCCAGATGTTCACTCCAGGTTAAGTTTTTAAATACATGATGGGCAAAAGGTTTTAAATTCTGCTCATTATTAGCTCTACTCCAAGTGTTTGGGAATAAAAATAACACAAATAACTCTAGGAGCTTATGACAGCACAATTAGAGAGCACAGAAAGAGTTCATTTTGGCAGGAGGCAACAGATGAAAGCCCAAGAGTATTGCAACCAAGGGGAGTTTTCTGACTGATACTAATGAAGGCAAGATTTCTTCCAGTTTCCCTAGGATAATGTCATCACCTGCATTCTGATCATTAGTAATCATCTTCATGGTTACCACTTTCCATTTTGACTGTGACTAGCTTTCATGGCTATAAGTTTAACACACACCTCTCTAAGCCCTACCCACAGAAGATAGTTCATTTCATCTCCTGCCTGTAGGAATTGTCTCTCTAGCTTGAAATAGGTAAGATCAGATTTCTCCTTCCTGTGGTTGAAATTATATTTGTTGTAAAATCACAAGTATTTCATATGTGAAATAGTAAACAGGTCTAAAATAATACATTTTTCAACTTGGGGATAAGAATGTAACAAATGTTAGCTTCATTATTTTCTTAAAAGACTCAGTGAAGATGCTTTTTGTGCAAGACACTGCATACAAACATATGAATAGGAGAAGAGTAAATAGAATATTGAAAGCACACGTAAGTACAAATATTCAAGGTCAAAAATGAGAGGTCAAGATGCATACAAGGGTGATTTAAAAATAAATGAGAACAAATTTTCTTTCCCGCATAGCCATCCATCTTCAAAAAAATTTTTGCCTAGGAGGGACAGACAGTCTTTTCACACTCTGCACATGATGCTGGCCATCAGGAATTGCTGAGGAGTTAGGAATCTTGCAGAAGCACTTTTCATTCTGACCTAGCTCATGGTAGATTTCTATTACAGTGAAATTGCTATTGGATTCTGTGAATAGATACAAATACATGCAGAACAGAGGCCATATATCTTTAGGACAAAAGCACTGGAATGCTGTAGTACATGAGAGATTTTGAAAGTTATCATTCATATTTGTTTACTTGCAAAACTGGGGCTTATAGAAATAGCTCTGTTTTTTTTTCTTCAGAGCTTCACAGTGCTCTGGTAAATATTTTCATACATGGTTAATCATTCATGCATCATTATGTGGGCACAAAGTTAGTCTATCAAAAATTTAAAACAACCAGTTGTTGTTCTGGAAGGCAGCAGATGCTGAATATTTCACAGATGCCTTCCTCCCCTTTGTATGGTTTCACCACTTATATAGATATAACTGGAGATAACTAAAACAAATTTTCCAAACCTCTGCTGTGCACTTGATCAGCACTCTGTTGGCAGATGAGCTCCACCACAATAGTGTCCAACAGGTGTAAAAGTGCAGATTTTTTTTTTCTTTCTTCCACTGGAGTGTTTTATGGATAGCTGCTAATTGCATTCCACTCCTCCCAACACTCAACGGGAATCTCACACATTTGTCATCTCTACATCACATGGTATTGGCTGGGAGACCTAGCATTTGAAGATGACTGACCTTTTCCTTTTTCACAGCCTGAAATTAGTTCATTCATGGTCAGATGGATTTGCTCCCAAACACCAGCAAGCAGCTTTCAAAAAATATATATTTGTATTTCAATTATGAAATTTTTTGAACTTATACCTATTTTTGAACTTATACCTATCAAGGTTTTGTTTTTACAGCAGAAGCTGTTAATTAGTCCTTTTTATGTTTGTTATTCTAAAAAAGGTCATTTGTTCACTTTTCATATGGATTAGAATTTCAATAATTTTGGTCCTCATTTTACCTCTAGCATGTTTAAAATGGTTTACAGAAGAGATTTAATCACAAACTTCTTCCTTTGCCTGTGAATTACTGGTATGCAACTTGTTTAAAGTTCTTAAGGTTTTAGAGTAATTGAAATGTTGGGTTGGATCTTAGGAAGAATTAACTACTGATATTTTTAGAAAGTAAATTAAAGCTTTTCTACTTTTCAGTAGACTAGCCTTCTAAATATCCTTTAAGAGTTGTATGCAGCATCAATTTTAGAGTATTCTCACTAATGTCAGCTTTTTGAGTTTCCTTCACAAAGTAATTTTGACTGTAACAAGTAGAAAAAAAATCCCATCATTTCAGTTGACAACATTCTGCTATACAGTTGTTTTATTTAAATAGAGGCATGATTTTACTGAATAAATACAATAAATCATGCAGCACCTTAGGCAAACATATTTTATGCCAGATATTGTCCCTAGAGAGATATTTCAGTCTGATAATTCCTTTTGGTCAAACATAATACAGCTGTCATTGTATTTTAGTGAGAAACAGAGAAACATTTTTTTTTCTTGTTGAGTTTATGGCTGTGATGCACCCACACTGAAACCTATAAGTTGTGTGTTAAGAGAGTGTGACTGCCCCAGGATACAAACCTTCATGCAGCATCAGAGCTCTGTCCCATCCATACAATACAATTTCTTCCCTGTGATGCTTGTGATGAACATAAATATCACAGGAAAAACAAACAAAAACAAACAAAAAAAGCATTTCTAGTCTTTTTACTTTGCTATAAAATGAGTCTTATTTCCTTTCTCTGGTGGCCAACTACATGAATTTCATACTGGTAGGATTATTACAAGAAAAACTCCTTGTCAACTCTGTCCCTTTGAACTCCTCTTTAGGGCTCAATTCAAACTAAACGAGTAGCAAAAATATTTCCAGTCATCCTAGATAACAACATCCTGCCATACTGGGAAGTTTGATCTAAAATGGGACTTACTAGCTTACAGGAGAGAGAACACACGCAATGAATTATTCAGAGCTTCTAGTCAACAGCCTTTTATACCATGTTCTATCCCAGGATAGATGGTTCAGGCTCAAGTACTATATTTGTCAACAGTAAACTAAACTTGCTGCCCAAATCCCACTCTGACAGTGTTAAACTGCTTGTATATTGTTATGGCTGTCATGTAAGACAGCTAAAGCACAGAAATTCAGAGCAGGGATGTCCCTGTATTCTTAACTCATCCCATTGTGTTTTCACTTTACATTAACTCGGAAAACTGGCAACCCTGCAGGAATTACTGGGGCTGCAACAACACCTAGGCACAGGGGAATCCATGAAGAACAGCATCAGTGATGCAGCATTAGCTCTAGATTTCCCTTATTTGTGCTTAATCTAAAACAATTCTTGCAGTCTTTTATTTCAATGGGAATGTTTTAGAAATTCAAATCCTATGGCCATGGATAGGAGATCATAAAAAAAAGTCTTCCCTGATGTGATACTTCAGGTGACCCTACTGAATTTAAATCAGAAGGAAATTAGCATAGTATTTTTGTTACATACCCTGAATTTTTGCTTTTCTGTAATTTCTTGTCTGTATAAAGACAGTATTTACAAACAAAACAATGAAGAAAGACAAAATCTACTCAAAAGATCTTAAATTTGCTCCTTGAATTATGTTATAAATATCTGGGAGAGTATTTAGATGTGTATTTTGTGTGCTTTAGTAATTGGAAGTTGGGTGTCATTCTGCTATATCAAATAAGGTCTAACTTGAATTGTATACACATTGGGTGCACTAATCCACTCATCATAATTACAGTCCTGAAAATATTGATGCTTTTGAGTGTGTCACTAAATCTCCCACCCTTTGAAATCAGACATTTCTGAGGTCATCCAACATTTTTTTTTTTTAATAATAAAAACAGAGTCGCAGATGGATGCAAAGTAAGATCAAAGCATTTGTCCTCTTGTGAAAAGGAATGGCCTTACCACATTGTTCATGCCTACATTTGTCAATGACTAAATTTCTATTTCTCTTTTGAAACATCACTCTTTGTGAATAAATGAGACCAAATCCGTATGTATTACTGCATTGTGGCATCAGTCTTATAGAAGTTTCTGTGGTGTGAAAGTAGAATTGATCAAACTGCAGAGAACCCCAACTTTTTTCTTGTGCAATGGAATCCCATATACCTTTATCATTTCCATGAGGTGCCCATTACACTGCCGGCAGCTCTTATTAATGACTAGGATTTCACTTTTCCTCAAAAGTGTTTCTGTTCTATAGATGACTGCTTTTTGCGAACTTATATCTGACTTCTGAAAATAGCTATTTATAGATGGATAAATTTATCCCAATTTTATTGATACATCTTTTTTTTTTTTTTTTTTCATTATTTTCCTGTAGCAACCCAGTATTCTAATGTCCTTAAACAATAAGATGCTCAAATGCATATTACTCTCAAGAAAACAATATAAGTTTAATTTACATTAAATGTGAAAAATGTCCATGCCTGTCTATCCCAAAAGAATGCAATTAGTTTTCCAGTAATTAGGAGATGATTAGGAAGCAACAGAGTTGACTCTGCTTTATCTCTATGTACACGTTACTCTAATTATATCAAGATTGTACTTAATAAAAATATTTTATAAATACCAGTCAGTCTTCCATGTGCCTGTACCTCATGTCAGCAAACAGGGATACAGCAATTAGAGACCAGATGGCCTAACTAGGAATGTGTTGTTTACAAGCACTTGTGTGATTTCTTTGTGTGTTGTGAATATGTTAACCTGGTTCACAGGCCTACAGGCAGCAGTTACCCATTTTTGTCTATTTTTTCAGTAGTTAGCTTGCACTGATGGTTTTAGTTTCAGGATTGATAACCGTTATTAACATGATCAATTCCCATGTTGTAAGAATACAAATTAGTTTCAATGAAGCAAACCTTTCTCCAAACTTTTAAAAGCACTTTTTATCTTTCTAAACTGAAGCAAATATCCATTCTTGGCTTATACTTCATGCTTAGTAAGAAATCAAGTCACAGTCTAGATTGGTCTTCTGTTTCAGTTCTTATCATAGAATCACAGAAATGAGAAGTCTGAAAGGCACATGTGGAGACTGCTTAGTCCAATGTTTCTGCTCAAACAGGGTTAACTAGAGCAAGTTGCTCAGGACTGTGTTCAGTCAAGCTTTGAATGTCTCAATGCATGAAGAACCCACAATCTCTTGCCTGTTCTAGTGTTTGTCATTGCCATTGAAGAAAAAAAAAAAAAGTTGTTTCCTATAAGTATTATTTTTTTTTAATTTGTGCCCATTTCCAGTTGTCTTTTCAGTGATGACCACTCAGAAGAGTCTGGCTTTTTCTTCTTCATTTCATTCTATCAGGTATTTATAGATGTGTCCTGACCTGACAACTCCCCCTCCCCAATCCAAGTCCAGGCTGAACGGTCCTGTTTTTCTCAGCCTCTTCATATGGCTTGTCTTGCCTTCTTGGTTCTGGGAATCATTTCCAGGATTAGTTGCTCCATCACCTTCCCAGGAATCAGGGTGGGGCTGGCCAGCTCTAGGTCCTTTTGAGGTTGCTGCTGCAGCATATAGAGATGCCATTCTTCTTGCCCTTCATGTCCCTGGCCAGATTCAATGCCAGATGAATTCTGGCTTTCCTAATGTCTTCCCTGCACTCTGGTATCCCTGTATTCCTCCCAGATAACCTATCTTGCTTCCATACCTTTTATACATCCTTTTAATGTTTGATTTTATCCAGAAGCTCCTGGTCCATGCCTTCAGGCTTCCTGCTGCCTTTGCTTGATTTTGTCTTTGCTAGGATAGACCATTTGCCAACTTGGAGGAGGTGGTCCTTGAAAATCAGCCAAGTCTTCTAGACACCTCTTCTTTCCAGGACTGTACTCTATGAGATTCTTCCAGGTGGATACCTGAAGAGGACAGAATCTTCTCTCCTGAAGACTAGGGTTGGATCCTGTTTTTTAGCTTGCTTCTTCCTCTCAAGATCCTGAACTACACCATCTCACAGCCATTGCAGAAAGGTTGCCTCTGATTGTCACATTTCTGATGAGTTTGTGAGAATAAAGTTTAGCAGAGCATTTATTTTCTCTTTCTTGTTTCTTGATCACCTGTATCAGGAATTGTTCTCAGAGCACTCCAGAAACTTCCTTGATTGGCTGTGCTGTGCCGTACTGTCCCTCCAGCAGATGCTGGAATAGTTAAAATCCACTATGAAGACTGGGGTACGTGAATGTGAGGAGGCTTCCTCCATTTGTTTGAGGAAGGCTTCATCTGCTTCTGCTTCTGGATTAGGCAGTCTATAGATGACACACATCACATCATTGCCATGTCATTGTGCCAGCTAAATTTGACCCATAAACTCTCAAATGCTATTTTATGCTCTTTAATTTTATGCCCAGATTCACATGTACTACCATTTACAGAGATGGAAGCATTCCTTAATGACTTCTTGCTTTTCTTCATGACTTCAACAGTCTGTAAACACTCTTACTATGAGATTGGATGTGTGGAGTACCATCTCTTCTTTAATTGCTGTACCATCACTCAGAATGAAGATGGTACTATTCAAATTGCAAAGAAGCTCACAAGTCATCAGCCACATTAGAGGTTTCCTAACTGCTGTCTCCAATGGTATATATCTTCTGTTTGATATAGGAACATTATATTGAATATTATATTGAATATTATATTATATTATATTATATTATATTATATTATATTATATTATATTATATTATATTATATTAAATTTATTGCATTTAACATTTGGATAAGAACTGATTATTTTAACTGTCTCAGTGATATGCAGTTCCATAATAGATCCTGCTGACTGTATTTGTTTGTGTTTCTTGTCTTTGCTCCTATTTTATCACTCAAAACAAATTATTTCCTCTGCTTGTAATTTGTAAGCTTTAATTGGCCTAAGATCAGTTTTGTATGACCTATAAGAGTTACTTGTAAGTAACTTATTTGCACTTTGTGAATCCAATTACAGTAACTAGATTTTTGGTAATCATAATTAGTACTATATACTAATGATAAAATTGCAAGTTAAAAGGAAATGAAAAATGGTAATCTAAAAGTACCAGATTAATTAGAGATTTAAAAATCAAATTCAAGTTATGTTTTGGCAAAATAGCATGATGTATAATATCTCCATATTAAGGGAATATTCGTTATTAATAATTAACAGAAATAAAATGTGTCCCACTCACTGGCTTCAAAGTAAGAATGAAGATGAGGCACAGTAATAAACAATTTCATGCACCTACAAAGAACAAATATTTTGTATAGATAAGTGTGTAACTGGTGTAGCAATAGATTTACTTTGCCTCTTTTCCAGCAGCTGCCCTTCTTATCCAATTACCAGGAGCCATTTTACAATATGTTAAAAAACATGGTGAGGTTCTTTATCTCCGACAAATAACTTACATGTTCATTGCAATGACAGAGTGAGCATCTCTCATTTAGTAGGTTATCTCTAATCAGGCAATCCAGGAGGTTCCTAGAACACAATGATAGCTTCCTTTTCGAAGTGATAAAGGAGTGAATGAAGAGAGGTGCTATGCATTCATTCTCACCAACAAGGAGGGGCTGATGGTGAATGTTAAACGCTTTGAGCAACCTGGCCTAGTGGGAGATGTCCCTGCCCATGGCAGAGGTGTTGGAATGAGGTGATCTTTAACATCTCTTTCAACACAAACCATTATATGATTTAAGTGGTTTCTCAAAACCCATAATTTTTTACTGCTTTCATATATTGACAAGAATCATTTTACCCTTAACCTAAAATAAAATGATCCAGTCATGATTTAAGGTAATAAACAAGCTGCTCTAACTTAGTTGTCACACAGTGTGAAAATAAACACTACAGTAATTCAGCAATTCAGAGATGTTAAGTGTAACGTGTGATGGAAGATAAGTGAGGTTCTGGTGATCTGAAAGAATAAAAGAAATAAGAAAAATCACACAATCTCATCAATGGGTAGCCAGAGCTAGCTCAAAACAAATGCCAAGAACCCAGGCTCTGCCTAAATTCTTCTCTTCTCTGAAGAACAACTTTGGAAGTTGTAATACTCATTAGCTGACTTCAGGCTCTACACAGCTCCAGGGTTCCCTGATGAATTGTTCTAAAAGTAAGTTCCCCTCTCTGCACAGAGCTCAAACTTCTTATAAGACTTAGATTGTCCTCTGTTTTTTGCATTTTAGATAACAAAGTAGATACTCTGAATCTTTTTCTTTGAGAAGCAAGGAAGCAAGGAGGGAAAAGACAGAAGAGACAGAAGAGACAGGAAGGAAGGAAGGAAGGAAGGAAGGAAGGAAGGAAGGAAGGAAGGAAGGAAGGAAGGAAGGAAGGAAGGAAGGAAGGAAGGAAGGAAAGAAGGAAGGAAAGGAGGGGAGGGGAGCGGAGGGGAGCGGAGGGAAGGGAAGGGAAGGGAAGGGAAGGGAAGGGAAGGGAAGGGAAGGGAAGGGAAGGGAAGGGAAGGGAAGGGAAGGGAAGGGAAGGGAAGGGAAGGGAAGGGAAGGGAAGGGAAGGGAAGGGAAGGGAAGGGAAGGGAAGGGAAGGGAAGGGAAGGGAAGGGAAGGGAAGGGTTGTCATGTCCTAGGAGGAATTAGATGTACCCTTGAGCTCCCTAGCCACCTGACTGTAGAATAGTATAGAATATATCTGGTGACCACACTAAAACTGGGCCATTGTGCTACTAGGAATTGAAATTCCATCAAGTAGAAACAGAGCCCAGAAGGTGCAGAGGCCATATCTCAAAAGCCAAGGTGTTCAGTAGAAAAAAAGAAGGTCCTGAGATCAGAATATATGTAGGTGTCTCAGCTGATACGCATCGAGAATTTTGCTGCTAGGGTCTAGATGACATTGAAAGCAAAGGCATTCTTCATTGTTCACTATTATTTCTGTTCCCAGCCTCTAATCATCTTGAATTCAGTGCCACAGTTGGTTATCTTTATCTTTCTTTTATAGGAAGAAATGTTGTCAATGGCTTTCTAGTGACAGAGTTGAAAGAAACAGCATTTAATGTTACTTGATTTTTAGCAGACTTTTCCTCTGAAGAGACTGGGAGGTAAATTGGAAATTGGAGAAGCAACTAGAGCTACTAGAAAGGAAAAAAAAAAAAAAAAAAAAAAAAAGGAATGATATTGCTATCCCCAGTCATCAGTCAAGATGTCTCAGACTAATCCTGTCATGTGTAAGTATTGCCTGAAGCAGGCAACGGTCTCATTTTTGCTTTCACTACCTACATTGATTGTTAGTGCTACTTATTGACTGCTTGATATTATTCTTTTACATCAACACACTATGTCTTTGTAGTTTTGTTATGAAAAACTGTTGCTTTTCTTTTTCTCCTCATAATCATCATTCAGCTGCATCTCCCATTGTGGTTGAAGGAAGACAAACTTCAGAGGTAAGGTAGAACAGGTTTAGAAGACAGATCTTTAATGCAAAAGGGAATCTGAAATAGTCAGAGCAAGTGAAAGGTTCTAAAGGAACAGGAAAGCTTAGAATGCAGTAAATCAGAAATAGAATGTAAAAGAAAATCCAGAAGAGACAAAATTTTACTTTTGTGGAAACTTAAAGAAAGGAAAAAAAAATAAAATGGAAAATGTGGAAAAATGGAAGATATCAAAGATAGAAAAAAAAAAAAAAAAGACTGAACCAGGAGAATCAGGAGGACATGAATTAAAGAAAAGAAGAAAAAAGAAGATATAAAGTGAAGAAGAACAGAATCATTTACAGAATAAAAGACTGGAAAAACAAACAAACAAACAAACAAACAAACAAAAACAAACAAACAAAAAAAAACAGTGGGAAAGAATAATAATAAAAAAAAGGAATTAAAAGATGAAAGCATGACACAGACCAAAGAAAATATTGAAGGACAAGATGTGAAAATTGTAGTTTATGAGGAGGAAAGAGAGTCATTTTTGAGTCACATGAAAAAACATGACACTGATATTATAATAAATAAAGAACGGACTCTCGTATGTTGCAGTTCCCCACTACAGCTCAGTGATGCGGTATATAGAGAGAGAGTATATATATTCCTATGGTATAGGAATAAACCTCCCCAAAGTTAACCTGCCCCATTCCACAGAACACTTTATCAGTTTGTGTCACATAAGTATTGCAGTCAGTATGTTTTTAATCACATTATTCAACTGGAGATACTCATTGATCCAGAAAGAGATCAACTCTAAGATATTTACCATAGAACTAATGTGATGTTTTTATTATTATGACAGACAGAGTTCTTCAGAAGCTGTTATTATATTACATATATATATATATATATATAGTTATTTATGGCCTGAAAATGTGCTAAATTTCTATAATTGTCTGACCAGGATCAGAATATGAAGAGGAGTTATGAAGTAGCTTATTTAGTCACTGTTAAGTAGTTTTGCATTTGCATTTTGAAAACCTCACTCTAAATGCCAATGCCAATAGGCTGTAGATATCTTAAGGCTCTTCTTAATAGTAATGCTTATTGAAAAGTTAACATAAAATAAGGTCATCCATTAAAAAACACCACATTTTTTAAAAGGTTTTCAAAAGCTGAACTTCTAAAAGGAAAAAAAAGTCAGCACTGTTACATGTTGACCTACATTACTTTAGAAAACTTGTTGGGTTTGCTAAGAAACCTTTATGAAAAGAAAAAGAAAAAGAAAAAGAAAAAAGAAAAAGAAAAAGAAAAAAGAGAAGGAAAAAGAAAAAGAAAAAGAAAAAGAAAAAGAAAAAGAAAAAGAAAAAGAAAAAGAAAAAGAAAAGAAAAAGAAAAAGAAAAGAAAAAGAAAAAGAAAAGAAAAAGAAAAAGAAAAAGAAAAAAAGAAAAAAAAAAGAAGAAGAAAAGCAAAAAGAAAAACACAGTAACCTTCAGAAGACATTCAGTAGAACCTGACAAAGTTTTGATTGAAGAGAGATTGATTGTCTAAAGTTTGAGTGGTCAGACATGCACCAAATTTACTGAGGTTCATTGCTATATCCCAGAAAGTATTTTCAGCCCTTCTATCCTAATGAGCTTATTAGTAAAAGGCTGAAAGGATCACAGATTGTCTATCGAGTGAGATTGTCAGTCACATGCTGTTAGTAACTATGCAGTGATTTATATACCATGCTTACAGAAAAGATAGGTATGAAAAACTGAGCCTTATTGTGTCCTATGATCATTGTGCTTAGGGAATGGGAAGGAAGGTATACATTCTGGATAAGGAAGTCATAGAAAATTAGCTGGAATACTACCCCTTTCCTCCAGTGATAATTATATTGAATTGGATAAAGTGATTTACCTGCAGCAGGAATAGTTATGGTCAAAAAATATGCTATTAGATGCGATTGAAAAGTGCGGGGGGGAGGGGAGGAGGTGGGAAATCTCAAACTCAGCTTGGCTGCTGTTAGCAACAGGCATTTTTTAGCTTCTCTTACTCAATACAACTAGACACAGCTGATTGTCAGTGCAGTTTTATGTCCAACGGAGATTTTTTTTTTTTCATATCCTTACTTTATTTTCTGTATAGCAGCAGGAACTATTGATAACTTCACTTATAGAAGAATATAATTTAGGGGAAAAAATGTTACGATAATTTGGTTATTACTGAAAGATTTTCAAACTGTTAAAAAAGCAGGGTGATTGTAATATAATGCTTCTCTGTGAGGCTTGTACCTAAAGGGATTGAAAGTGAGGCTTGTGAAAATTACAGATAAATTAGCAATTAAAGAGAATTAGATACTGGCTGAGCTGAGCCCCATATGCACAAATAACTACTACCTAACTCATACTTTCTGTATATTTTAGGCAGGCTGGAAAAGTCCCAATAACCCCAAGAAAGTCTTTGGGTCACAAAGTTATACTAAAAATAAAAGAAGACTTTATTCCTCCTGATATGTGTTGCTTTTCTTCCCACTCAGTAAGGGCTTTTCTCTTTCCAGACCTTTCCCTGAAGTGACCCAGCTCTGCCAATGGCTCTCTGTTCACCATTCCTGAATCTTGATGCTAAGGATGTTTTTCATAAGCTTGTACAAGTTTTCATACAAAAGGGAAAATCTAGACCTCTTCTCTGATACCATTTTATCCATGGGTGCAGTTTCACAGTGTTACTGAAATCTTGCTCTATTAACCTCAAATAGTTTTCCAACACACTTATTTTCAATCAATTAAGACTATAAATAGTTTTATAGTTTGTTTTTTTTTTTTTTTTTTTTTTTTTTTTTAAAAATATTTTGTTCATTGTTACTGGTTAGATTGAGCATGACTGGTATTAATGAAGAGGACCTTTTAACATGCTCCCCTCTGAATGCCTGCCACAGCTGGGGAATGGCTGAATACAACAGCTGTGTGCAAAAGGGATATGGTAAGGAATGGTATCAGTCAGCTGGAGTTGATTAGATTGTAGTCTAGGAATTTACTACACTCTGAATCAGTGGAAATATTTTGGAGCAACTCGGCTCTGTACCACTTGTTTTAAAGCCTTAAGTAGGCTTTGATAGAAAATAGTCTATGTTCATCATTTGTCCCATTATAGGAATGTAGCTGTTGACAATGTAAATTATAGCCACCTTCAAATACAGCCAATAAACTCATTCCCAAAGTATTTAAAATAGAGAGCCACTTAAAATAAAGCTTCCTAAATCTATGTGTAGTCCAAGCATGCAGAGAGAAATTAATGTGAGCCAGAAAATTTCAAAACAGCAAACTCAGTCTGCCTGCTTCAACAATGTTATGAAACTAAGACAAATAGGTAGAGGGAACGTTTCTTTGTGATATGCCAGCTTTGCTGTCTGCTCCCACTACCTACCTAACAAGGATATTTTTATTTAAAATTAACATACTGGCTATTCTGAAACCACAGAATGAGAAACCTCAACTTCTCTCCCTGACAAATAAAAAAGGACAACCTTAAAAATTCAGACAATCAAGAAAATTATTATTTCCAAGAAACACTCCTAAAAATTATCAAAGCACTGTATTGTTCTGAGAAGTTGGTCAGACATATTCACAAAGTATTAATATTCAGTGTCTGCTATATGTAAGTTAGATTTTATTGTAAAGATTGGTTTCATCAGAACCCTAGCTGAAATAGAAAATTTGTATCAGGAAATTCCAAGTGAATAAAAAACACCTGAAGTTAAGATTTCATGTATATTTAAAATATTTTTAATAAAATGAACAGTGAATGCTTCAGGCCATGCAAAAACACATCCTGTTTAAGAAATTCTGTTTTACATATCAAATATGTGTTCTGTGTTGTGTTATCCTGTTGTCAAGACAAATGGTCATTACTTTCTATTTGTCTCCATATCACTCTTACAAAGACTTTTGTTTTGTTGTGTTTTGTTGTGTTGATTAGCACAGAACATTTATCACAGTGAGGGTATCTAGTTCAGCTCTTTTTAAAACAAAATAGGAATGAGGAGCATAAATTATAGGAATGTAACACTTTTTATCCTTATTTTGGAAAGCAAGGCATTTAAAATGCTGCTCCAGGAGTACCTCTTATGGAGGTAGAGGATATAGGCTTAGTAGATATTAAAATAGATAAGAGTAAATTAAAAAATAATTCAAAGTATACTATTTTACCAAGCAAATATCTTAATTAAAACTATAATTAATGATTATTCTTATCTTTTATTGGTGGCATTAAAGCCACAATATCTGACCCAGATCCCACTATAACCAACATTTGCAAATAGAAAACATTTACAATTTAAGATTAAAGCATAATGGGACAGGTAAACATATGGTAAGGGCAGGTATAAGGCAAAAAGACAGGTTGAGTTTCACACAAAAAAAAAATGTGTAAAATAGTTATAAAACTGATGCCTTTCCAGAAGTGATGCAGATGTTGTTTATCAGGCCAGATAACATGGCTTTTATGTATCATGGTAAAAATAATCTATGGTCTGCTTGAAATCCATGCTTTCATTAGTGAGAGTTAATTACAGATTACTTCTTAGATGAAGATCTCAGAAAGAAGTTTTTTGAAAATTTATTTAAAGTTTATTTTAAGAACATATTGACAAAGCAGTACTGTATTTACAACAGTCTCAGCCTTTCTTAATTAAGAAGTCTAGAGACTTCTTTTTCATTTCAAAACATTTCATTTAGAAATTGGAATGATTCATTTTATGATGGAAATCATAAAATTTATCATTATCACAGTACAAAACTGAGGGAAGAGGGAGATATTTCTGTGGGAAATGAGAAAGTAATTTACTTTTTGCATTGGACACAAATTAATATTTTGTATCTTTTGGACTAGCCAATGGCTTTATTATTATTATTATTATTATTATTATTATTATTATTATTATTAATTACTATTTACATCCAGATGCTACTCTTGAAAGCAAGATTGAAATTTACGTTAAAATCAATGCATTCACCCTTCAGATCTCAGTACCTTTGATTTTCAGGACATTGGTTGTGTATATTCTCCACTGTTATTTTTTCTTCCATAATTACACACAAAGACTATAGTTTTTCTCCTCCTCTACTATCGGAATATTGCCACATATGATCTTGTTTTGTACTATTCTAAGCACTTGCAGTTCCCATTGTCCTCAATAAGATTTGATTATCAACATTTCTGCAGATAAAATTATTTATGACCTCTGCCTGAAAATCTACACCCAAGGGAATCCTGCTGCTACTCATTTCCCTTTTTGGAGCCTTCACTAAACAGTTTTCTCTTTTATGAATAATTGAAGTTTCTTGCCTTTTATTTTGACTTTGTTGAATTTCTTGAAGCACCATGAGCACACAGTGAGCAATGCTATATAAATCAAATAATAATAATATGTATAATGAAAAACAACAAAGGAGAAGAAAATGTTTCAAGCTGGTAAAAACAAATTACAGTTAGATATTGGAAAGACTGCCCACAGTTAATGATTAGACTGTAATATTAACAGAAAAAAACATCATGCAAGTGACTTGCCTTTATTCAACATGATAACAGAAAAATTTAAGTGTCTGTGGAACTCATGCTTCAATTGTATTAATTCGTACTATTTATTTATTTATGTTTAATCAGGAAATGATTAAAAGGATCTGATGGAAGAAAATGATATATATATTGATATATGTATGTATGTGTGGCGTGCCCCTGTTGAACACTTGCTTTGCTTTGTCATTTGTTATGTTATTTTGCTCCTGCCTTTGTAACACAACCAATGTTATTTTCTCTGAATCCTTGAACATACACTTAACTCTAAGCGCATAAGTATATTTAGGCATATGATGCTTAAATGCTTTGAAAAAAAACAACACATTTGTTCTAAAGAATAATTACATATTTGCTCTATGCTTTACACATATAATTGATCTATGACCAATTTTATAAGGATTCTTGTCTAGGAGTACAACTAGGGAAAGTTAGAGCTGGTTGACTGAAAAGCTTTACAAGACATTGAAATAGCTGTCGCAAACAGATAGTCAACATAACTCGATCTGCATGCAGAAGAATATTTCTTCAACTTGAAGAAATAGAGCTGTAGATTTGTTAACTAGACTTTGTCTGATAATATTATAGGACTCACAGAACGTCTTGTCTGGGTGATCTTCAAGAGTCACTTTAGAACTAAAAAGATGGTAAGTTGATGATATATTTCAATGAAATATGAGATTTGTGGTTTATTATATGTATCAAAATTGCTGTTTGACACTGAAACTTGAATTTTCAGATCTCCTTCTTAAAAATATATTGAGGAACAGATTAAAGATTCTGACATGTAGATAGACAAATACAGATGTGAGCAGAAATAGATGTACATAAATATATACCTACCCAAATGTAGTTGTCATGTTGACTGGGGAGACTTGCCTCAGCCAGTCTGCAGTCCTAAGTCTTTTTTTTTAAGTGGAAGAATCACCTGTGTTGCCTACTTGAAGATTTCTAGGCTTTTAGGACATGTCTTCAGACACAGTTCTTACACTGAAAATGATTTTTTTTTTTTTCTGTTAGCATTAAAACTACTAACTTCAATCATAATGGGCCTGTTAACAAAAATCCCCTTTAATTTGCATTGGAATATCTCTGAGAAATTCTGAATTTACATGCAAACTATTTCACTTACTGCCCATTCTTACAGAAATATGCAAGGTCTTGAGCACATTACAATGAGGAGAGCTATATTTCCAGGTGACTTGGTGCATTCCCTTTTATAAATGTCCTAGAGGACACAATTGGCATGTAGGATGAAAGAAAGCATTTTATGCTCATTATAATTTGTATGTGAACATCTACTGACATCTTAAGATGTTTTTAATCTTTCAATAAACAGAGGGAAATTCACTGACTATCTCTTCCTGTAGCTCACTCCTGCTATATCCCTCCAAAACTATTACTGAAGTGTAAGGTGCTTCATAAAGACATCTAGGGGATAGATGGGGATAGCTCAGGGAATAGCTAAGGGGAAAAAACACTTCTGAGCTTTTCTTAAATGACAGATTTTCATTACTCATTTAAAAATAATAACAAATTTATTGGCTGTACAAGTATTTGTTCTGAAACTTGTTCTCGTATCTTCATGAAGCAGTGGAGTACTAGTTGTCTCCTGAATGAAACAATATGAAGGAATCTTATCCAGCATTTCAGTTTGGGTGGCTGGAGCACTTAGGGTGAAGAGTAGTAAGATTAATCGTAGTATCTGAACTGCATTAATGTGATTTTTTTTTTCCTGAAAAGTTTAATAAGTATTGTTAAAAATTGTCATTTATACTAGGCTAAAGTTTATTTTTTAAAACAGGTAAGATGCTAAGTTCTGTGTCTGAGGTAAACTGATCACCAGTTCATCAATTACATTACATGTTATGTTACCAGCCATGCTTGTAGGTCCATCTGGGGGACCAAAATAGACCTTACCCTGCACCATCATAGTGTACAATAGTAGTTTACTTTCCAGCCAAGAAATGGATGCAGCTTGTCTTTGAGCACAGGGTCTATATATTTCTGTTTTAGCTAATATACAACTAGCTATAAAATTCTGTTTTTGTCCTTGACTACTTTTTGGTTAAACTTATGGAGGAAAAGTTTATTAATTTTAGTTTCAAGCAACGCAGTTCCAATCCAGTACTCTGCAGAGCTGATGAAGGAAAGAATAAAAATTGGGCTAAGAGGTGTTTTGTTGTTGTTTTTGTTTGTTTGTTTTATTTTTTGTTTTCAGACATGGATGCTCTTTTGTGGAGAAATAGTAGCATCTGAGATTCTGTTTGTTGTGGTCTAGGTTCTATTCTCAACTTTGGTTCAAACTAAAATGAACTTCACTAAATGCAGTGGGAACAAAAGTAAAGTTCATGTCTTTGAAACCTGTAGCTTGTATTTTTTCTCTCACTGAGATTTGTCACCAGGCCCTGATCTTATTAGTTCTGCACGGAACAAATGTATAATGGAAGACTGACCAAGAGAATGAGAATGGGAGAAATAGGAAGGGAAAAAAAAAAAAAGGGAAAACAAACAAACAAACAAACAAAAAAAACCACACAACTTGGTTACCCTCAGGTTTAGTAATGTTTATGAGAAGTAAGAAAATCTAACAAAGAAAATGCTGTTAAGGAAATCAGGAATAAGACAGTAATAATAATAATAATAATAATAATAATAATAATAATAATAAAGCAGTACTTTTAAAAGTAGGCTTCCTCAACTCCTAAAGATAGCAAGATCAGCTTAATATCATATGATGATTCTGTAATAAGGAGAGCTGTGCATTATAGGCTGAACTCAGACCAACAAATGTTGCTGATACAAATGTTTAGTGTACCCTCCTGTTACTTGAAGACAAGAGGGCAGTTCCTCCATGCGTCTTTGTGCTATCCCTGGATCACTATGCAGAAATTAGGTCTTACTATTAAAAATAACCATCTGTCCAGTCGGGATCTGTTTATAGGACCAGCTTTTTGCATCAAAGAGCTTTATCCCTTGTCACATTTGGATTTTGTACTGCTAAGGAAATATGTCAGGAGCATTTTGAGGAATTTGAAAGATGTTTTAATACACGGTTAAACTGACTTAAAGGTTTAAAGAGTATACGAATAATATCTGAATAATCTGTTTCTTTATAAAAAAAAAAAAGCTGAAAAATGAAGTGTGCTATATTGAACAAGTGCTGTTGGCAATACCATGAAAACTGCTAAGTTAATCTGAAGATTTGTGTTTAACAGAATTGAATTTCAAGGAAAACCAAGGGTATGCCCATGTATATATATATGTGTGTGTGTGTATGTGTGTGTGTGTGTATATATATGTATATACATTTTTTAAAGAATGATATTTAAGTTTCTGTGTTACAAAACAAAAAAAAATATACTAGTTAGTATATTCATTCATATACTAGTGAGATCTTGCCTTTTCCTCTTTTCTGCATGAGTTGACAGATCGAACATTTGGGGTATCCCAAATGGGTAACCAAAAGAGCTTTAACTTTTAATTCAGAAGATTTAATATAATTGGTAGTTTTAAAGTATCTAACAGGTAGAGCCTTTTTGCCTAAAGGCTGATGTCATAACTTATTTTTGCATGTTACCGAAGTCTTTTTATTTATATATTTATTTATTTTTCTTTTCTTTTCTTTTTCCAAGGGAACAGATTTCATATATTTCACTGTCTTTGTCATAGCAAGTAGTGACAATTAGTTTACTGGGTAAGATAAGACCAGCTGTAGCATAAAGCATCTGGTTGCCATAGACTACCAAAAGCAAATGGATTAGCAACTAAATAATGTTGCAGTCCAGAAGAAAAAAATGTTAATCTTTTAATTTGGCAGCAGAAATTTCAAACTATATGAAATCTGTTTCTCAGTTAACTAAAATATCTCAGAAGAACTGGAAAGCCCTACTTATTATAAGCCTGATTTGAAATGCAATAAACTCAATAGATCTCCGTATTTGGATCTTTGGAGAACATGGATCTGGCTGATGTCAGGAGCTGAAATACTTCCTAGGGTCTTGTTTCAGCAGTCCATGTTTGTTCAACAAAATATATAATCATGAATTTATCTAAGGAATGAGTTGGGATTTATATGTACCCAAGAACTTGGTTTAACAGAGATTCAAACAAGCAATCAGAGAATCAGAGAACGGTTTGTGTTGGAAGAGATGTTAAAGATCATCTAATTCCAACACCTATACAGGGACACCTCCTGCTAGACAAGGTTGCTCAAAGTCAACTTGGCCTTTAAAACTTCCACAGGCGGGGCATCCAAAGCTTCTCTTGGCAATTTTTTCCAGTGCTCCACCACCCTCCTATTAAAGAGTTTCTTCCTATTATATAATAAATACCTATTTTTATTTTTTTTTTCCCCAGTTTAAGCCATTACTCCTTGTTTTATCACTACACTCCCTGACAGAATCCCTCTCCAGCTTTCCTCTATGTCCCCTTTAGCTACTGGAAGGTTTCCCTGGAGCCTTCTCTTCTCCAAGCTGAACCAGCCCAGCTTTCTCAGGCTGTCTTCATAGGAGAGGTGCTCCAACCCTCTGACCATCCTCATGGCTCTCCTCTGGACTTTTTCTAATACTTACATGTCCTTGTGCTGGAGGCCCCAGAGCTGAATACACTACTTCAGGTGGGGTCTCATGAGAGCAGAGGAGAATCATCTCCCTTGACCTGCTGGCCATGCTTTTGATGCAAACCAAGATACAGCTGGCTTTCTGGGCTGCAAACACAATACACATTGTAGTTTATATCAAGTGTCTGTTGCTTAATCTCTGATGATACTTCAGGCCTGTTGTTGATGAATTAAAAATATTATTGTCCACAAAGAATCTTTTTTCCCTATGTGTATCAGAGAACATGAGCATAGGAACATATTGTATTTTTGGGTTTACATGGCAAGGGCTTGGTAGTAGGAGAGGTATCCTCTGTAAGAATAGCCCAGTGGCTGCCCCTGATAGATAAGAGCCAGTTCCAGATGGAACCTGCCACTGGCTAGAGCCAAGACAATGAGGGATGCTAGTTTTGCCTCTATGACAGCATATTTAAGAAAGGGAAAAAATGCTGGAAGAGTGAGCAACTAAAGGAAAAACAACACTGCAAACACCAAGATCATTAAAGGGGGAAGAGACTAGATGTTCCAGGTGTTGGAGCAGAAGTTCCCCTGTAGCCTGCAGTGAGGACCTTGGCAGAGCAGGCTGTCCCCCTCCATCCCATGGCATGCCATGGTGGAGCACATCTATTCTTGGGCTGCATCAGAAGAGGAGTGGCCAGTGGGTAGAGGGAGGTGATTGTCCCCCTCTACTCTGCCCTTGTGAGGCCCTACTTGGAGTGCTGCATCCACATCATGTGCCCCCAGCATAAGAATTATGTGTATCTGTTAGAATGGTCCAGAGGAGGGCCATGAAGATGATGAGAAGGCTGCAGCACCTCTCCTACAAAGAAAGGCTGTTCAGCCTAAAGAGGAGAAGGCTCCAGGTGACCCTATTGCAACTTTTCAGTATTTAAAGGGGGCTTATAAAAAGGATGAAGAGCAACTTTTTGCTCATTCACATAAAGACAGGACAAGGGGGAAGGGTTTTAAACTAAATGAGGTGAGACTGAGAGTAGAGGTTAGGAGGAAATTCTCCACTCAGAGGATGGAAAGGCAGTGGAACAGGTTACCCAGAGAGGTTGTGGATGCCCCATCAACAAGGTTGTTCAAAATTGAGTTCAGTGGGGCCCCGGGCAACATGATCTAGTGCGTGGCATCCTTGCCCTTGGCAAGGGGTTGAAACTAGATGATCTTTAAGGTCCCTTCCAATGTAAGCTGTTTTATGATGTGTTCATAATGTGTTCAAATACTGTGTTCAGTTTTGGGCCCCTTGCTACAGGAAGGACATCAAGGTGCTTGAGCAGGTCCAGAGAAGGGTGATGAAGCTGGTGAGGGGCCTGGAGAACAAGTCCTACGAGGAGTGGCTGAGGGAGCTGGGCTTGTTCAGCCTGGAGAAAAGGAGACTCAGGGGTGACCTTATAGATACCTTAAAGGAGGCTGTAGAGAGGTGGGGGTTGGTCTATTCTCCCACGTGCCTGGTGACAGGACGAGGGGGAATGGGCTTAAGTTGAGCGAGGGGAGTTTTAGGTTGGATCTTAGGAAGAACTTCTTTACCGAAAGGGTTGTTAGACATTGGAACAGGCTGCCCAGGGAAGTGGTGGAGTCACCATCCCTGGAAGTCTTTAAAAGACGTTTAGATGTAGAGCTTAGGGATATGGTTTAGTGGGGACTGTTAGCGTTAGGTCAGAGGTTGGACTCAATGATCTTGAGGTCTCTTCCAACCTAGAAATTCTGTGAAATTCTGTGATTCTGTGATTCTGTGAACTATTTTTAGAATTTTCAACAAATTCATCGACACTGTGTAACTATATACTTTGGTATTTCAGTTCATCATTAGAGTTCAGTCCTTCAAAGGCAAGGCAACAGCTAGAGACAGGATTTAGCTGTTATGTTGCTAATGACATTAAACTGTTCAGGCAGTGTTTTTCAATATGCACACATATTATAATATCCCATTCATCATCATTCTTACAAGAAGCAGAGAAAAACGTTGTTGACCTGTAATTTATATTAATTTGCTTTGAGCAGACTGCTTTGTGTTCAGATGTCTGTCTGGCAGTGGAAAGCTAGCAAAAAAATGGAGCAAAACATCAGTTTACAAAAGGTAATTTGTATTTCCCTATACTAGTCTACAGGAAAGAGATATATAAATTAAGAGAAATATTCTTCCAATTGCAAGCATCCTATTGTCATATCTTCACACAAACCAGAGTTTAAACATGCAAGGTACTTATGACTGGTGCTTAGATTTGTCATGTTTAAGCTAAAACAAAAGCGATTCAAGGAGCCTAATCCAACACACAAAGGTTCACATGCAACTTAAAGCATAGGGACTTTATTGGTACTAATTAAATGATAAAATTATATAAGATCAAAGATATGAATAATTGCAAAAGCAGTCAACTGTTGCAGGATTGAGCTTTCTGATCTGAAAGTGAATGGAAGCATTAAGTCTAAGTTCAGTGTATGCAGTAGCAAAGAGCTTGAAAACAACAATATAGTATACTATATTTCTGCAGTGAGTATGTATAGGAAGAAAGATTTGAATGTACTTGGAGCTATCTTAACAGTTTTTAAAATGTAAGAGCTATGTCTATACAGCTTTGATTTCATTTGCTATATTCCTATGCAGATAAAGAAGACATAACTGCATTCATTATTAATGAGCAGTAGAAGCTTGTATTATTATCTCATTTAGAATTTATAGATAAAATTTCAAAGTCCTATTTCAAGCAATTGTGGTATATTTTAGTCTGATCAAAAACTCCAAGATGCTTCACAAGTTTAACCCATATGGAACAAAAACTGCACTCACAGCACAGCACAGCCTTCATTTTCTTTGAATGCTGCCATTTCTTAGATGGAAAGTGATCAAATAACACGTTTCAGCCATTGACTAGAACACAAAATAAAGACACTAGAAGCTGTTGAACCTGTGAAGAAAACTCTGTATATGTACAGTATTATAAATATTATAATATATTAAATGGCAATTTAGGCAGTTAACAGTACTACATATCTTAAATAAAAATGGCCATACACAATTAAGGTCTCTCTCCATAAAATACTGTCTGGGAAACCTAATACCTCTAGTTGCTGTGCTTGATTCAGCATTGGCCAAGTCATAAAATCTTGGTCATGGACCAAGACTACCTGAATCACACAAATTTCAGGAACAGTTTATGTTCCTGAAAAGGTAACAACAGCAAAAACAGTCTCCTTATTCATATAAGTGAGTCTAGCTTTGCAAAGGTCCATCCTCTCCATCTGGAAGATGAAAATGAGAGGTTGAGAGAGAATGGTGAAGGGAGGCCTCAGTGAACAGGAAAAAAGGGGTGCTGAAGAATGTGAAATGGGGGTGAGCCTTCCACAGCAGAGGAAATTGAAGAAGCATTCCAAGTCTGTTGTGTCCAAGTTTAATTGACTGCGGATAGAGATCTCATGCAACTCATCCTTGGCTGCACCACCACTTGGCTTCCTGCTACACACCAGCATTGCCAAGAGATGTTAAACAGTCATATTTGAAAACATTTTGCAGGTGCCAGCCTGTACTCTCCCCTGTGTTAATGAGAATTTGATCATCTACTGTAGATGGGAGGAGGAGCAGAGTCTGTGAACCAGCCATTTTTGCACTGAGTGTGGGTGGATCAGTGGCAGAATCATAATCAGATGTCTCTGCATTTTAATAAAAAAATCACTGAACACTGGCCCAGTCTGTTAGAAACAGGTATTTGTGTAAACCAATTGAGACATCTGGTCCCTTTACCTTGGTCACTGATGAGAAAATAAAGACAGTTAGGCTTGGAATCTGGAGAAACCCGAGATCAAATGTTTCTACTTTAGCAGTTTCCTTATCAGAAAATTATCTGGTTGATAACTAATCTAAATATATATTAGATTTGAAGACACAGCTATGTGAATTCATTTCTCTTTTGGAATGCTTTATTTCATTCACTTTTTTTTTTTTTTCTTTTTTTTTTTTCTTTTTTTTTACAATTCTGCGTGGGAGAAATACAACGATCAGTTCATTTCAAGAATCAAAAGGACTCTGTCTTTTCCCTGAATTATTCCCACTCCTTTCCTTCCCCAATGCTTGCTCCCCCTGTCCTCCCTCATTCTCCTACACCACACACACAGCCTCTTTATGCTTGTGAGCTGCACATTAACCCAAAAGGTTAATGATCAGAGGGCTCAGGTGCACTCCATACCCTTGCAGCATTACTAATGCTGTGGTCATGGGCTTGGAATGGCATTCTGGCAAATTAGCTCTTTTGTGATCTCTGTGCTGAGAGCGATTCTGCTGTTTTCTGTGTTCTGTAACTGCGTTTTTATGCTGAGTTTTCTGTCTCTATGAGAATATGCTTTTTTGCCCATTCCATTACCCTGGGAGCACAACAGAATTATTTGTGAGATCAACACCAACTGCAATATGGTAGATATATCAGTGCCAATAAACTTTGTTTAATACTCCTGTGAATTTAAAAGCAAAAGAAGTGATGGCAAAGGAGCAAGCAAAAGTGTTGAATGGAAACCTGTCCATCTTAACTCCAATTAGCTAAGCACTTAGATGAATAAAACTCACAAACGTCTAGCAACAATTCAATCACCTTACTTCCAGGAGTGGTTACCACATTAGACATCTATAATATTGAGACACCTCTCTTCTTTATTAAAAGTCTCCAAATACTTAAACATCATATCCCCAAGGAAATATGAGAAATGTTCATTCTGGAGAGATGAACATTCATCTTCCAATAAAAGTATGGCTGCAACTCAGATATAAGGGATCAGAAAGGGCAGGCTGGTAAAGCAAAGAAGTCAACTCTAAGTTAAGGTTCCTGATTGATTGAGTACATGGCCAAGCACAGACACAGCTGCAATACAGCTGTAACCTAGTTCAGGTGACACCACAGGTCAGAACTTCAGTATACAGGCATTTCCCAAGCTTAGACATCCCTCATCACAACTCCAACCAGTAAGCCAGTTGTCAGCAGCCAGTTCAGCTCTGATGGTGGGGAATGTGTCGAGTGCCTTGGCATCGGGTTTGGGAAGACAGTGACTTAAAACAACATACTAGTTTAATTTAAGTGCTGGCTGATGGTAGCCATATTTTGTATTGAACTTATTGTATTGCCAAATTTGCAAATGGTTAATTTATTAATATAGAAGTTAAAATACAAGAGGGTACATTCTTCATAATGAAGTCAATTGGCCTTGACTTTCCTGACAAAACATAGATTGAGTTTACCACAAGAAAGCATGCTAAAAATGACCTGATGGAGGATCTGAAGTGGGAGCATTGTAAACCAGTCTTCTTGAGCAGGAACAAATAATTCCAGGCCGGCACTACTTATAAATTACAAGAGTGATCGAAAAGGCGCTTGACTGTAATGCACAGAGTTCACACTGGAGGAAGAGAATTATAGGTTTATGTTTCCTACTGGCAAATTTCTTTTTTCTTTTCACAGAAGTCAGGACACGTTTCACATACAGTTACCATATCCAGATGGTTGTTGTGTGAAGAGTAGCTCAACCTGCCATTGAGGTAATAATTCACTAAGAATTAGTACTGCACCCTGCATTAAGGCAGTGATTTAGTTTGTGAGGGGAAGAATAATACCTGCCTGAGACACAAAACTTCTGGGGTGATGAGACTGCTGGTTTTCTGCTATAGTGGGCCATGAAGATTTGGGGGTGGGGAGGGCATGCAGGGTGGGCAATGGCCTCCCATCATAGCTTGGTGTGCAGCAACTGGTGGGTCCAAATACATAAAGATGTGGAAAAAGCGTAATAATTGTCTTTTTTGAAACATGCATTTGGATGCTTTAGTATCACATAAGATAAAAGAAGCAGTAATTTATATAACTATACTGCCTCAAGCTTACCGTTGTGATAGCAGCTGTAGCCTCTCTACCCCAGGATCTTCTGGCAGCTTGAGAAAAGAAAAATGCCCAAAGATCCTGTGTTCAAAACAGTTCCTGGGTTCTGCTCACAGGAGTAGAATTTGGCCTTAAGATTAATCACCAGGAGGCACTTGAGAAGATAAATGCATGCATATATGTTTCTTTTGAGTCATTTGTTTGCAAATACATCAGTAGCTCTGCTTTAAAGTTTTGCTGGATGTAAAGGTGTATGAATATTTCAAAAAATTAGAGTGAAAGACAGAGATTAGGAATAATCAAAACCAGAAATGGTAACTGGTACTATGCAGAAGTACAAGCGTATTCTGTATTGATAGGAACTTTGTTGGAAAATAGACAGCCAGCAGTCTTGCACAGTGCTCTTGGAGGAACCATGCACATGGTGACTTAATCTGCTGAGGATCACAGTCAAGAAAATGAGCCATGCAAAAGAAGAAGTTCAAGAAACCTTAACAATAAGATTCATTTTTAGTATATATTTAATACTAAGGTTAAGGTTCCCTGAAAAAAAAAAAAAAAAAAAAAAAAAAAAAAAAAAGCAGTGTAGCATATGTATGATTATAAGAAACTAGCAAATGTTTTTGTAAAAATACACATCATAATTACAGAAGCTACCAGTTTTAATGATAGATCAGAATACATAGCAATAATGAAGTCTTTTAAGTGACATTATTTTAGTGTTTGCCTCATCCATGGGAGCAGTAAAGAGCTTTGTAAATTGACCTGAAAATTGATTGGTCTCATCTGACTAAACAGATGAGAGAAAGTCTTTTACAGTATATGATCATTTTCTGTGAATGCCCTATATTTGATTCAGTCCTTGTCTGGGGGAGATACTGTCTCAAATGGTACTACAATCCTGCAGTCCCAAAACTAGTCTGCTTCATATCCTCTATTTAGTGACTTGACTGGAATCTAAACATGTTTCTAGTGATGATTTTTCCTGCTGGCCCTAAAGGTCCTATTTCAGAAAGGTTTGGGACTCTTCTAATCCCAGGTGAGAAGACATTCAATGCAGTATACTCATAAAAACTCTACCACCTTACAAGGATTACTAGATCATGTCTTTTCAGCAACCTGTAGCGTCCTGCCTTTGTGGTGGTTTTACCCAGCTGGGCAGCTGAACTCCACCACAACTGCTCTCTCACTCCCCTTCCTCAAAGGTTAAGAGGGAAAAATATAATGGCTCAAAAATATAAAAGGCTCAAGGACTGAGATAAGGACAGGGAGATCACTCAAAAGTTATTATTACAGTCAAAACAGACTCAGCATAGTGAGATTAATATAATTTATTAACTATCACTAGCATACTAGAGCAGCGAGAAACTGAACAAAAATAAAAACAACTTCCCCCCATCCACCCTCTTCTACCTTATCCCCCTGAGCAGTGCAGGGAACGGGGAATGAGGGCTGCGGTCAGTCCTTAACGCTTATCTCCACCACTCCTTCAGTCACTTTCTGCCCCTGTTACAACGTGGGGTCCCTCTCATGGGATGTCGTCCTTCCCGAACTGATCCTACATGGGCTTCCCACAAGCAGCAGCTCTTCAATCATAGAATCATAGAATCATTGAGGTTGGAAAAGACCTTTAAGGTTATCTGGTCCGACTATCCCCCTACTACCAATATCATCCATTAAACCACATCCCTAAGCACCACATCCAAAGTTTCCTTGAACACCCCCAGGGATGGTGACTCTACCACCTCACTGAGCAACCCATTCCAACACCTAACAACTCTTTCTGAAAAGAAATGTCTCTTAATTTCCAACCTAAACCTCCCCTGACACTACCTGAGCCCATTCCCTCTAGACCTACCACTAGTTATCTGTGAGAAGAGGTCAACACCCATCTCCCCACAAGTTCCCTTCAGGTAGTTGTAGAGAGCAATAAGGTCTCCCCTGAGCCTCCTCTTCTCTGGACTAAACACTATTTCCTTCAGCCACTCCATAAGACTTCTGTTCCAGACCTCTCACCAGCTTTGCAGCCCTTTTCTGGGCATACTGCAGTGATTTGATGTCTTTCTTCTAGTGAGGGGCCCAAAACTGAACACAGTACTCAAGGTAAAGCCTGAAACATGGGTCTGTACTACAGGGTCTATCTGTCAGGAGCAAACTGTTCCAACACAGGTCCCCCATGGGTGGCAGATCCCCCCAGGCCCCCTGTTCCTGTGTGGGCTCCTCTCCACCGGCTGCTACTCCAGCCTGGGGCCTGGTCCTGTGGGGGCTCTCCATGGGCCACAGCCTCCTCCAGGCCACATCCACCTGCTCCACTAGGGGCTTTTCCATGCGCTCCAGTGTGGAGATCTGCTCCACCATGGGACCCATGGGCTGCAGGGGGATAGCCTGCTCCACCAGGGAACTCTCCACAGGCTACAGGGGAACTTTCCTGGAGCACCTCCTCTGCTGCCTTCTTCACTGACCTTGGTGTCTGTAGGGCTGTTTCTCACTCCTTGCTCTCCTAGCTGCTGTTGCACAGCATTTTTTATTTTTTTTTATTTTTATTTTTATTTTTATTTTTATTTTTATTTTTATTTTTATTTTTATTTACTTATTTTTCTCCTCTCCTTTCTTAAATTTGCTCTCACAGAGTCCCAACCAGTGTTGTTCATTGACTTGCCTCTGGCCAGCAGTGGGTCTCTTTTGGAGCCATCTGAAACTGTCTCTTATCTAACATGGGGCAGCTTCTGGGCTCTGCTCACAGAGACCTCCCCTGCAACTCCCCTAATATCAAGACCTTGCCTAGTAAAGTCAATAGAGTCTTCCACTCATGCTGTTTTGCAGATATTTCTGGATTTGGAAAAAAAGAGCTGAGCCTTACAAAACCACCAAAAGATTGCTTCTTCTTCTCTCCCACCTTAAATCAAGGTTTGCCACAGATCTGTGCATTCTTTTTTAATCTTATTTATTTATTTATTTTTAAACTCAGTCTTTTCATGCATTTCTTTAAAGGTTTCTATAGGTTTAGTTTCTGTATATGGTTAAGTCCCTTCAGCTTCTTGAACTCCAACACTGAGGGTAAAGTTACTTCTTACATGACCTCTTTGTCAGAGATAAGTCTAAGTGAAATGCAGAATTCCTCTTGTAAACAGACATGGTAACAACTAACTGTAAGCCACGGCTAGACACAACTGTAAGCCACAGCTTGTTTATTTTTTTAAATAAACTGTCCATTAAGTGCAGCCATGTATAGAGAAACAAAGTTATTGAATCAGAATGTCATTTCTTTGTCAGTTAGAGCACAGAAATAACCATCTTTCTTCCTGAAATTTTAAAAACTTTTGTCAATGTCCCTCTGCTTCTGATAGACTCCATTTCATTGAGCAAGGTCCTGCATTCATTCTTTCCTTGCCCTGTCCTCCAACAGGCTTTTTGAGCCACTGGAAAGTGAGAGAGAAATCATTGTTAAATGATAATGCCTGGTGAATTATATTCCTCTTTCCTTTTCAGTGAATATCTTCCCTCAGGAACAAAGCCTTTTCCAGCTCTGAGGGGTCATTACACTGTAGTCCAAACAATGGAAATGTCCCTGACTTCTTGTCTCTCAGGGGTTTAATGCATTCATCCTCCTAGAGACACCACACTTGCAAGTGAAAGAACTGAAGACTGAGCAGTGAACATGAAAATACCACAAAAATTTAATCAGTCTCCAAAGGAGACTATCCAGACTTCTAATCAGATTGACATGGAAGTGATTCAAGATCTCTAGATATTTTCCACTTCAAGTAATTCATGAAGAAGAGGGTGTGAGGAATGAATAGGCCTTGACCTGTTTTCCTTTGTACTTTTCTGCCTGGTGACCCAAATGAGCCCTGTATTGATCCCAAACAAAAAAACACTATGGCTGAAATAGGATTCAAAAAAGTGAAGTAAGGCAATATAATTACTAACAGTCTGTGGGTTTACAGAAAACAAATCCTGTCAAACTAACTTAATATTTTTTTATGAGATTATAGATTTTGTTGATAAAAGTATTTCTACTGATGTAATATTCTTATATTTCTGCAAGGCATTAGGTAGAGAAACAGGATATTTCTAAGACAGTCTGAAATACTCCAAATGGTCTTAACACTGAGAAGCCAAAAAGTCTCAAAACAAGGTAGGAAGCCAGCAAAACAAACAATATGTCTTTAATTGTAGTGAGACATAAAGCCATCGAGAGCAAAGATGTGTCAACAACAAACATTCCTTTCTGGGAAGTGGTGACAAAAGGTTTAGCAGTTGAACCTTTAGTTTGGACAGTCTAAAAGCCAGATATCTTTGTTTTCGGTGTCATGTACCAGCATTTCTACTGCCATGATTAATAAAAAGCAAAAAAGAAACTGGGAAGAGCTGAGCCTTCACAAGGTTTTCTTCCTTAAATGAAAGTAGCATTGGCCTATGTGTTTATTAACCTTCCAGTATCTGGTCTGGACTAGTCCTGTTTTGCAGTTTATACACATTTCTACAATTCAATAAAATCTTTCATTGTTTGTGCCCTATTTTACTTGTACTCTACCACCCACACATGCACTGACACTGAACATTATCCTCGAAGTCCCATTGAGTTACAGAATTAACAGCTAATGCTGTTTCATGTCCACATCCCTCTCCCCACCCCATCACTCAGTGTAGGTAGGTGATGCTATAACTTCTGCGCCATCAGAAATAAAGTGCAGAAAAATTTTGCTTGCCCAAGAGAAATACATTTCAGGGCCTTGAGATCTGTTGTACTTCCATGGTTAGAGCTAAACTGAATTTGCAGAGAAAGGGGAACTCCCACAATTTCCTTACTCAACCTTCTACTACATAAACAAAAAATCACTCATGTCCAGTGCTGGCACTCATTCAACATGTATTTCACACTACTATTTCACACTACTATTTCATGTAATAGACTTTTCATGCAACTGTTTATAACAGATGCATTACAGGTTTCTCGTGCTTTTGGAGAGATGTCTTTGTGGGAGCTGTCAGAGACAGTACATAGCAATGGCTCCCTAGTAACAACGCCCACTGCAGGATGGAGTTGTCTGCCACCCCATCTAGAAGTGACATCAGGATAGGGAGCTCAAAGGCCCCTGAAAGTTCCTTTCCTCCTGCATACGGGGATCTGTGGTCACTACCTGCATCCATCAGTCTTGAGCTGGTGGTAAACAGAATATAATACATGCAGATGTGTACTTAGAAATACATTTCTTCTATCAACTCTACTGCCTGGGCAGTACACCCTTCTGTTGAAGCTCTTTTTCTAACTATTCACTCAGTGTATAAAAATGGTGTGGTAGTGCATTTTATTTTATTTATTTTTATTTTTTGCTCCTAATAAGAATTTGCATGGAATGTTGTGTTTGATTTCCACAATACCCTATTCAGAATATCTTCTAGAAAAATGGCTGGTGAACTGTCCAGAAAGGTGGTAAATTTCAGTTTGTGTTCCATCTACCAAAATTGTGAGCTTGGGTCCTGTAGTCTTTTATTTCCTGAGCAGGTATTTAATTAAGCTGTGCTATGGAAAGGAACACTTCATCCACTTCTTTTTCCTGGGCTTCTGAAAATAAATAAATAAATAAATAATTTTTATGAAGGAAAAACAAACAAACAAACACATGAAATCACAAACCCAAAACAAAATAACAAAAATTGTCACCTACTTTCGGTAGGAAATTTGAACTGGTGGATTTTAAATGGGTTAGAAGTGCTTCTCAAACTCCCTGAATGCACAGTCCAAGCCCAGAGAGAGTCACATCTTGATCATGCTAGTTGTTCCCTATTTTCTAAGTTCAGTGCAATGGCTTTTGAACACTGTACCATTTACATCCTATTTAGAGCAACTGACTTTTCTCATTCCAGTGTACAGTCCCAGTGCCCAGAATACATAACTTGATTCTTCTCTAGGGACCAGCAACCTAAAAGTTTTCTGTCTTACTGGCCTCATAACCCCTAAGATTGTTTACATTTTCTTGCTAGAGTTATGTTCAGGGAACTTTAGGATACAGGTCCCATTAAGTGCTGATATTGAGCACATGCTGCTGACACCATCTGCCCTATGGGTTTGTCCTTTGTTTCAGTGAAAATGAGAATGGAAAGTGATCGGGAAGTGCTGTTATATTTGTGGACTTTTATTGGTACAGATTTGGGGTGGAGCCAAGATGCATATCTGAAACCAGGAAATTGAAAGTGCTCTAGAGGTCTATAATATATTCATAGTCTTGACATATCTTCACTGTCTGGGAAACAGAATCCCCTAAGAAGACTAATGAAAAGTGTATAAAATGTATAGTCCCTTAATCTCTTCCTGTATCATAATAGAGTAAACCAATCTTTTTTTTTTTTTTTTTTTCTTCAAATGGAGTTGAAGCACAGTCTTTACAGACAAGAAAATTCTGCCAAAATTTATATAGTGTTTCTTGTGTTTTGCACCTTTGCTACTGAACCATTCAGCAGTTTCTACTAAAACCAATTTGTTCTTTTGTGACGTGGCACATTTTCTTTCGGTAGCAAGATAAGAAAGTCCAGATGCTTCCAGCTTTTTCTTTTAACATCTGCATCTGTATTTTGAAATACCCCACTTGTGTATTTTAAGGAAGAGGACTGACAATCCTTGAGACTCATGAGACAGTAAAAACCATGATGGCACTAGAAAATGTACTTAATCACAAGAATTCCATCTTCCACAAGGAAATTTATAAACATATACATCAGTTAATATAAATATTCCAGTAATATCCCGGTGGTGTGTTGGCTTTGCCTGGCTGCCAGATGCCCACGAAGCTACTCTCTCACTCCCTCTCCTCAATAGGACAAGTAAAAGAGAAAAAGAGAAAAAAATCCCATGGGCTGAGATATAGACAGGGATCACTTACTAGTTACCATCACAGGCAAAAAATACAACTTGAGGAAAGATTAATTTAGTTTATTGCCAATTAGTAGAATAGTGAGAAATGAAAACAACAACAACAAAAAAACTTTTTCTCTTCTTCCCAAAACCAACTCTTCTGCTTCGTTCTCCCACAACAAGTAGTGCCAGGGGATGGGGAACAGGGGTTGCAACCTTTCAGGATTTCCTCTCTGTCACTCCTTCCTGCTCACATTCTTTCTCTGCTCCAGAGTGTGGTCCCTCCCATGGGGTACAGTCCTTCAGGAACAGGTTGCTCCAACATGGATCCTTCCGATATGCTGCAGTTCTTCTGCAGGCAGAAGGGACACTCAATAGAAGGGTTTCCCTATCCTCTCTCCACCTCTCTGAATGCACTGACCTAGAGCATAAGGGGCATTGGCAACAAATCCCTGCAGGTGCGTCCCCTCAGGAACTTCCCCACCTTCTCAGGTGCCCATGCACAATAGGCATGATGCTTTGCAAGTTGATCTGAATGATATTGAGGAACATGGTATATCTGGCTTGGAGGTGATGCATTAAAACAGCTCCCACCAAGAAAAAAATATGTGTCATTGTTGTGGGAGACTCCCTTCTGAAGGGAACAAAAGGCCCAATATGCAGACAGGACCTTTCAGCAGGGAGGTCTGCTGCCTCCCTGGGACCTGGATTAGGGATGTGAAAAGAAGCTTCCTGCCCTTGTTTGGCCCTCAGACTCTTACCTTTTTTTTTTTTTTTTTTTTTTTTTTTTATCATGGGGTCATTTTACAAGATGTCTCTAAGGGGCTCATTGATAGGGTTTTTAACTATATTTGAAGGGGGAAAAGGATAAAACCAGGCTTGACAGACAAACCTAGTGGTGGTAGGACAATGGTTAAGGGACGGTGTGCTAGCAAGTTCCATCAGTCTGCTGCCCCTATTGAGATAGGGGATGGAGAGCTATGTGACACCAAAGACACAAGGGATATTTATGGGTTAGAAATCACAAAAGTGCCTGGGAAAGGTCATGTAGGAATTAGAGTTTCTCCTTGCAAAAAGGTGGCAAGATTGATAGCCCAGCTGAAGTGTATCTACACCAATGCATGCAGCATGGGCAACAAAGAGGAGGATCTGGAAGCTATTGTGCATCAGGAGGGTTATGACAGAGCTGCTATCTAGAAAACATGGTGGGATGACTCACATGACTGGAGCACTGCAATGGATAGCTAGTAACTCTTCAAAAGGGATATGCTAGGAAGGAGAATCAGTGGGGTAGTCCTGTATGTTGGGAATGTTTGGATTGTCTTGAGATTATAATAATTATAAAGATTATAATAATAGTGATAATAATTATGATAATAATTATAAAGATTATAATAATAGTGATAATAGGGTTAAAAGTTTATGGGTAAGAATCAGTGGGGGAAGCCAATGAGGCAGATGTCATAAAATCATAGAATGGTTCAATTTGGAAGGGACCTTAAGATCATCTAACCTCCCCCTATCTCCCCCACACCCCCCTTTCCATAGGCAGGGATGCAACCCATTAGATAAGTTATAAGGCCAAGGCTCCATCCACCCTGGCCTTGAACACCTCCCGAGATGAGGCATCCACAGCTTCTCTTGACAACCTGTTCCAGTTCATCTCTACTCATACAGTGAAGAATTTCCTATTGTCTAGACTAAATCTATCCTCTTTTAGTTTAAGACCATTCCCCCTTGTCCTATCATTATTTACCTGAGTAAATAGTCCTTGTCCATCTTTCTTATAAGAATCCTTTAAGTATTGAAAGTTTGTAATGAGGTCTCTCCAGAGCCTCCTCTTCTCCAGGATGAACACTCCCAGCTCTCTCAGCCTTTCTTTATAGAAGTGCTTCAGCCCTCTGATAATCTTTGTGAACATCCTGCTCAGGTGTTCAAGAAGGCCAATAGCATCATCCTGGCTTGTATCAGAAATAGCATGGCCAGCAGGACTAGGGAAGTGATTGTCCATCTGTACGCAGCTCTGGTGAGGCTGCACCTTGAGCGAGTACTTTGTTCACTTTTGGGTTCCTCACTACAAGAAGGACATCAAGGTACTAGAGTGTGTCCAAAGAAGGGCAACGAAACTGGTGAAGAGTCTAGAAAATGGGTATTATGACAAGCATCTGAGTGAGCTGGGGTTGTTTAGCTTGGAGAAAAGGGAGCTCAGGGGAGACCTTATTGTATTTTACAAGGCGGGGATTGGTGTCTTCTCCCAAACACCAAGTGATAAGATGAGGGGAAATGGCGTCAAGTAGTGCCGGAGGAGATTTAGGTTGAATATCAGGAGAAATTTCTTTACTGAAAGAGTTGTGTGGCATTGGAACAGGCTGCCCAAGGAAGTGGTTGAATCACTGTCCCTGGAGGTCTTCAAGAAATGTGTAGATATAGAACTTTGTAGCATGGTTTAGCGGTAGACTTGTCAGTACTAAGTTAAAGGTTGGACTACATGATCTTAGAGGTCTTTTCCAACTTCAATTATTCTGTGATTCTATGATTCTTCAAGAACTGTTCCAGCATACCATGGGGTCATTCAGGAACAGACTACCCCAAGAGTGGGTCCTTCAAAGGTTGGAGTTCCTGCCAGAAAACCTGCTCCTTTGAGGACTCTCCACAGGCTGAAATTTCCTTCAGGGTACATCTACCTGCTTCAGCATAGTCTCCTCCACAAGCTGCAGTGTAGAGATCTGCTCCAATGTGTCCTCCATGTATAGCAGGGGGACAGCTTGCTCCATCATGCTCTTCTCCATGAGCTGCAGGATCTAATCTGATCCAGTGCCTGGACACCTCCCCTCCTTCTTTCTCAACTGACCTTCCTTTCTGCAGGGCTGTTTCTCACTTTTTTTTTTTTTTCTTTTTTTTCTTTTTTTTTTTTTTTTTTCTCACTCTTTTCTCCCAGCTGCTGCACAAAGTTTTTACTTCTTACATACATTTACCCAGAGGCACCACCATCTTGTCTGCTGGACTCAGCAGTGCCTTGTGGAGGGACCATTTGAGCTGGGTGGAACTGTCTGTGTCCTACACTGGACAGCCCCTGGCCTTTTCTCACAGATGCCACCTCTACAGCTACACTCCACTGCCAACATCTGCATTTAATACAGTCCCAGAGGTGACTGATGAGAGATCCTTCCACATTTAAACTTCTGTTGAGTTGCCTCAGCACCAGCAATCTCACATTGCTGTTCAGTGGTCAGGTAGTCTTCCTGTATTTGTTCAGTAAATGAAGAAAGGAAAATCACGAGTATTCACACAAACTCTTAATTTCCCTAATCAAGTTGAAAACTAGCATGTAGAAATATTAGGTTGGGAGGACAATTTGTCATTTGCAAATTAGCCCTTGTAGTAATGGAATTGGGATCAGTCTGAGTTATTTCTCTCTCCTTTATCACAGAGTATACAAGACCATTGTAACACAGCCTGTGGAATTTGATTTGATCCAAAAAGACTAATATTTCCATCTCCTGAGTTATTTGTTTCAGTGTCAACAGGAGACATATAAGTGGGTTTTGATTTGGGTTTGAAGCACTGTGAGGCTGGATTTGTAATAGGGACATGTTATAATTTCTGCTTTCCTCAGCTAACTTCTTCCATCTAATTATAGACAATCATACATCCTGTTAAGTAGGGCACTCTGTTCAGCCTGAGTTGTGTTATCTAATATATCAGCTGTTGCTTTCCTGGATATTGACTGTGTTAAAAGGCTACATGTATAGGCTAAATACATGTATGCTCACATGTCTTGAATGGCTGAGGTCACTGGGCCTGTTCAGCCTGGAGAAGAGGAGGCTGAGGGGAGACCTCATCACAGTCTACAACTTCCTCGTAAGGGGGTGTCGAGAGGCAGGAGACCTTTTCTTCATTAACACTAGTGACGGGACCCGCGGGAACGGGGTTAAGCTGAGGCAGGGGAAATTTAGGCTTGACGTCAGGAGGGGGTTCTTCACAGAGAGGGTGGTTGCACACTGGAACAGGCTCCCCAGGGAAGTGGTCACTGCACCGAGCCTGTCTGAATTTAAGAAGAGATTGGACTGTGCACTTAGGCACATGGTCTGAACTTTTGGGTAGACCTGTGCGGTGTCAAGAGTTGGACTTGATGATCCTTAAGGGTCCCTTCCAACTCAGGATATTCTATGATTCTATGATTCTATGAAGTATGACATACTTCTTGTATTCTACCAGCTATTCGCATGATGCCATAAAATGTATAGTTACACAAAGTGAAACTAGCTTTCTGTAAAGACAAATGTGAAGTAGAATTTAATATTTATATTTTTGTTTTACATTACCTTAAGTAGAGTTTTCTGTTATTCCATTAAAAAACACAAAGAGCAACCTGAAGCTCAGAGAAGATTTTATACTTTTCACTCTGTTGTAGATAGAAAGTGTTTAGAGATTAGACTAGTACCTTGTGGAAAAGTGAATATGTCATATATTGGTACTTAATTTAAAGTTTAGATCTGCACAAAAGAGTAAAGGAAATAAATGACTTACTTAGTAATATCATAAATGAAAAAAAAAAAAACAACAAACAACAAACAATTAATGTATTTATTTTACAATTCATACTATCAAGTTTATGCCTGATCATTTTATTATTATTATTTCAAATCTCCTTGCATCATTTATCAGTTTACGTCTTGGTTATGATCTGTATATCCTTATACTCCTGAATCCCTCTTTCTTATTGATGAGTTGCTTAACAGCTGCAGTATTCTGTGGTAGTTATCCCTTTTTAAGCTTATTACCATTTGTGGCAACTTGTACATTAATTGAAAAATTAATAGTTATATGTTGTGCAGAGTTAATTGTAAACAAATCTAAGTTCACCTATTTCTCTGACTATTTTTCATAAAGAAGACACATACTTTTTTTTTCAGTGTATTCAGTTGCTTCTGAACATAAGGGAGATCATTGATCAGAGAAGGGGAAGCACTAAATCAACCTGTTAGATGAAATGTCTTTGTATTTCTCCTTTAGCAAGTACTCCCTTGTATTACATAAGTACACAAATAAATGATAACCCCCCCTCAGATTTCTCTCCCTGAGCCCTTCAGTCTTATCATTTGTATATTCTGGCATTATCATAAAGTGATAAATGACTCCTCTGGCATTGAATTTATATTGTCATTTTAGTTGCTTGAAAGTGAGCTTCCATATAATGCCTTCATAAAAAATAGCAGTGTTAGATAAAAGAATTTAGCTGCTTGGAGGAAAGGTGAAGTCACTGGGTCCTTGCTTAAATTTTATTTGGCATATAAAAATGGTGACATCACATCTAAAAAGGAGAGGAAGTAAAATCAATGAACCATGCAGAAGCATGTCCTGCTAGCAAACCACTGGCTTGCACTGTGGAGACAGCTGGTCTCCAGCCCTCCTGGCTGAATTGTGCTGGGAAGTGTTTTTATACAGATGGGAAGGAGGGAACAAAGGAAAAAAACAAACAACAACAACAAAAAGAACCAACCAAACAACCAAAACCACCAAAACAACAACAACAACAACAGTGGCAATAACCAAGAAAACTACATTCATGCTTATAGGCAGAGAAATAAATGTAATAAATTGTGTGTTAGGCAAGGACCTGCATTTATTGAAGATAAATGGCACAAATGGGAGAAAAACATCCTCTGGTTCTCTACTTTATCACAATAGTTCTCAAATTAAACTTCAGATATATCTCCTTAGGAATACAGTAAATCTCCTATCCCATATTCAATCTTGCATAAAAATTTAAAGTAGGACAAGAACTAAATCTTGAATAATAAAGTATAGATGTTTGCCCTGTATGTGCAGGAACATAAAAAGTTCCTATGACGTATGTAATCACATTTTTATTCTTGTAGGACAGTTGATATCCATTCAGTATATATATTCTACAAATAGATGGATTTGTTTCCTTTACTCCTCTCTGTCTGGAATTGCAAGACTTCCCTGTCTTAACACTAATCTCTAAACCTCAGCTTCCCCATATAGCAAGGAGTTATACACAATAAGTTTCCTTGTGGTTGGCACCAACAGCTTGATGGATTTGTGTAAAATAAAATAGCTAAAAAAACTTACGAGATCCTGAGGTTAGTTTTCCGTAAAGTGGACATTGTTAGGTTAAAAGTGTAGAGAAAAGGAATCTACCCTTCATTTTTAGTTGAACCAAAGTCTACTGAAGTTTGAGTAGCCTTTATTAATATCTGCCTCACTAAAAGCTGTGTTAAGCATCTTAGCACTGTATTATAAAGTTTTACTGTTAGAAATTCAAAGCTTCTTCCAGATCAAAATTTTATTTACTATTTTTCCCCAATGCAGGGCACCTAAAGAACAAAGGTACAACACAAGAAACTGCTTATTTACCTTACCTAATCTATAGTCTGTCACTGATGACTTGCTTAATTTTCATTCAGCCTATTAATCACTCTCTGTGCATTGGAATAAGCCCTCTTGAAACATGCTTCCCTTTCCAGGAGGATTTTGAGCACAGGTACCAACAAATGCATTTTATGAAGGCTCAGACACATTAGCCTCTTTATTTTTTGAGCAGTGAGAAATGTCTTCTGCTGCCTGTGTGAGTGTTTTGCCATGTATCCCATAACACTTTGTGGCATGGTTGTATCCCATAACACATGTGACACAGATGACATAGGGCAGATAAGTCAGCCATGCTCCTTTCTAGAGGGGTCTGACATAAAATTCAGGAAGGTACTGTCAGGTATGTAGCTTGCTGAATTGCAGTCACACTAGAGCTGGTTATGTGTATGAAAGGAGTATACATAAAGGTGTATTTGTTATACTTTGGTATCCTCTCCCTCATGTTACTGTGACCACTACAAAATAATGTCAGTCCCTTTGTGTCACTACATCTCCCTGTGAATCTTGCTAAAGTCTTTCTTTTATTAGTTTTACATAGTTCAGTTTTTATTAGTATCTTGATAACTTGGCCATTGTCCATGCTGTTTCATATAAGCATATTTCATATATACCTGTATCTACACACACACAAACACACACACACACACAAAAACACACCCCTGAATCGCTGCTGTTTGGTGGAGCTTCTTAGCTGAAACCCTATACCTACAATCCTTTCAGAGAGGTACAGGAATGGCTCACAAAAGGGCAGAAGAGCAGCAAAGAAGAAAAGCAGATCTTATCTTCTACAACCCCCAAAATATTCATTTTTCAGAGAAAAAGATTAAAGGAAACTTTGCAAATGGAAGCTCACAGAATTTTATGTGCCCTTTGGCTCATTCCCTATGAATATCTGTGCAGGAGGTAACATTTGGCACTTAAAAACTAAGCAAATGGGAAGAGCTTAAGTGATTGCTTTTCTCTTTGAGCTAATGTCAGGCTGCTCTTATTAACGACATAAAATGGGTTCCGTGATATGAATGTACAAGCTGTAATCAAGTTCATTGATCGCTGAAGCTACACAGTGGTAAAACATGTAGAAAACAATTCTTCATTTCAAGTAGAATTTAGCATAGGATAAATCTTGAAAGCTTATGGGTATAGTCGGGATTAGGATCCAGAGACTTTGCTTTTCATCTGAATCATTCTCATACAAGCACAGATGATAAAAAGAGAAAAACAAAACAAAAAATCATCATCATCATCATCAACAAAACACAATACAATATATTGCAAGCAATATATTCAGGGTTTTCAGGTAATTCAGAACTTTTTATTTGCCTGTTTGAAACAACTTGATTAGAGTTCAGCTCTTTCAAAAGTATTTAGAACTGTTTCTTGTTTTATTTTTGAATTGTTGGGTATTTTTCTACCCATATTTCTTTCTTTCTAAACTTCTTCAAACTTGCTATATTTTCTTCTTGTAGCTGCTTCTTCTGCCTGAACAATGACAGGCCAATAACCTTTATTTTGGGGTGACAGCAACAACTGTTTAGAAAAATAAGTTCCTACATTGTCACCTTAATAGGCATTCCTATTTCTTCCTCTATAAACTTTCCTTCTTTTTACTATATTTGTTATCATTTTCTTATCACTCCTACATGTGATCAGGACCTCTATGCATATTTTCAGGTTAGATTAACAAAAATGCAATTAGTAGAGAAGTACATCCCTTATAACCATAGCTTTATAGCTCGGCTTTTTGCTGTCTGAGTAACATTAATGTTGTTAATGATTTCAGGGTTCACAGTCCTGGCCTGCTGATCTTGAATGGTCCATCCACATTTATGACCATTTTTGTCTTAAATCCCTTAATAAATAATAAATCCCATTTTGTCATATCCCTTTAAAAAAAAAAAAAAGACAACCAAACATGACTGACACACTTTGTTTCAGAATTTTAGGGTGCTGCAAAATTCAGTTACATACAAGTTTCCACAATGAAAGGAATATGTGCACAGTACCAGCTAGTCTCTAATCCCCATTTAACATATGCAGATATTCTGCTACAGATGTTTCCATTGTGAAATCAGAATATTATATAGGCATGCTAGGAAAATGTTATTTTCAATAATACCCTTGTAGCACATTTGTTGAAAAATATTCTTTTTGGAGAGCATGCTCAACATTCCAATGCTACCTGGATTCCTGGATTATAAGAAAAAAAAAAAAAATCACTATTTTTGGAGAAAGAAAAAAAAAAAAAACAACAAAAGAATGAAATCTGGAGTCTGAGAATCTGAAGACTCACATCCAAGAGAATGCACCATTCTCCAGGTAGTTTTAAAGTGCAATTCACCAGTTTTCAACAGCAGATCACTTCACTGCAAATGCACTAGTCAGACAGAAAACTTAAAAACTAGGCTGTAATTATAGAAAATCTAAACACTGTGCCACCTGTGTACTTATTAAAATATGCCTTTTTATTTTATTTTATTTTATTTTATTTTATTTTATTTTATTTTATTTTATTTTATTTATTTTTTAGTGTATGGATCAATTAATTTTTGGATGATGAAAATGTTTGGACTTGTGAGACCTAACACCTCTAATTTTTCTGTGGAAATATGCCTTGTAAAGAACACATAAGTAGGTTTTCTTGGATGAATATAAGCCTAATTACTTTAAAACAGACGGTAAAGGTATTGTGGCTCTCGATCTTCTGTTTCAGCACAGACATGTATTATTAGATTTGGTATGGCAGATCTACAGAAAATATGATACTATACTAGCTGTTTTCCTCCTATCTGGTGATTGTTTTAAGAATGATTTTTAAAGGTCAACTTAATTAAAATACAATTCTATGTATTTTTTCAATAAAAGTATAGTTAAAAGGCTTTAGCGGGAAAATAAAATTTAGACTGGTCTTGACAGATTACTATTAACTGTACATTGGAGTTTGGTGCACTATGATGGTGCATCAGTCATAGTTCAATAAAAACTTGACAATGCATAATGTCCTTTAGTTTGAGTTACTGTAATTTGCAGTAATATAAATGTAAAAAATATAAAAATAGAGAGACTTTAGAAAAGGAGAATGGCAAACTACAGAGCTTCAAACTGAAATGTAGCTTGGAGAATGAGGAAGAATATAGCAGCATATGAACTTCTTAAAAACCTGAGAAGGCTTGTGGTGATTATTTCAACATTCTGAAACATATCACTAAATATATTGCTCATTAATTCTTATGCAGTGACTTTGTCAGAACAGTGGAAAGGCATTTCAGCAGAGTTTTGCTCCTTGCTTATTGGTTCACTGTGGTTGTCTCCTGCTGACTTCACCCCTGCACATCTTCAGTCAATTCCCTTTGAGGCAACAATAATAGCATTACCAAACTTAGTGCTTATTTGATACCTCTATTTAAATGGCTCTGAAATTGAGGAACTCTTTACTCTGCCTCACCAACTTTGTCCAAGTTAATATTGTCTTTATTTTTCAAGTGAGTGAAGTAATGCAGGGGAGGTTAAGTAACTTGCAGACAACTATCTGAAAAGTTCCAAGAAGGCTGGGAAGAGAGTTCTGTCTCCTGGGTCTTCAGTCAGTAACCACTCAGCTGTGTCTCTGTAAATTTTTCACACTGCATCTGAAATCACATGCAGTGGTTATATAAAGCTACTGGAGAATATTATTATTATTATTATTATTATTATTATTATTATTATTATTATTATTAATAATAATAATAATAAAGAGCTGATAAACAGTAATTTGTATTCAATATTATACTATGCAGCCAGGTAAATAAGTACCTTCTGTCTCTTAATGGTTTCTGCTGCCCCATGAAAAACAATTTTTATGCAGAACATTATGTATAGTAATAGAAATGCCATATAATCCTTTAAACACTGAAAAGGGGATATTTAATTTACACATGGCTTAGAACCACGGGTTCAATTTGTGACTTTTTTTCTGTCTCACAGGGGTAAGTGAGACACCAGGACACATTTCACAGATACTCAGTTGGATGACATAGTAGGCGTGGTTGTCTCTTAGCCTGATTTCTATATTATGCAAAAGAGTAAAAGGAATTTGCAGTCTCTTAACATGTTCCCCTTTTAGTCCTGAAAACTGAAGCAGAACTTCACTAAATATTATGTCCCCGAGACCAAAGCTGTACATCAGAAACCTTATCAGAAATCTCAGAAAGCTTCTTTTTACTTGAGAAGCCCATCTCCTGATCTTCTGTCTACTTTCAACATAAACATTTTCAGGAGGTGGTAGTTTTGCATTGACTATCTCAAGGTACAAGAGGTCATGCTGATGAAGTTGGACCAAATCTCTCAAATGGAATGGTGCAATATGTATGTGTTTTGGTTTGGCATCTAAGCACCATACAGCATACAACTGTTTGTTCAATCAATCCCCACCCTTCCTCCTCATCACTCTCCCCCCATCAGATGGGGGAGAGGAGAATTTGAAGAAGAAGAAAAAAAAAAGGTAAAAAAACATGTGGTCTGAAATAAAAACAGTTTAATAGAACAGAAAATGAAGGGAAAGTGATGATAATAATGATAAAAAAATATACAAAGCAAGTCATACACAGTGCAATTGCTCAACACCTGCTGACCAATGCTCAGCCAGATTCTGAAGAATAGCAACTAGCCAACTTCCTCAGTTTTGTTATTCAGCATAATGTCATATAGAGTGGAATATCTCTTTGGCCAGATTAGGTTAGCTGTCCTGGTTCTGTCCTTTCCCAGCTTCTGTTCCAGGAGAGAGAAATAGAAAAAGTCTGATGGGAGAAGTTAATCATGAGGGTGCTTAGTTGGTAGCAGGAGATTTAGGTTATATCATCTGCTCCCAAGAGACATTCCCTTCTCTTTAATCCAATGAGTCACTTGAAAAAGACTGTTGACTCTGGGAGCAGGAGTTGGCACATAGGATTTCCTTGTTTTCTGGGAGTTCCATGTATTTTATGACATTTTACTGTTTTTTGATGTGACATTACAAAACACGTGCCTATGTAGTCACCTGTTTTTCCAAAAATGTCCTTCTTGATATGAAAAAAGAAAAGCTATGCTTATCTTTCATTTTTGTCATATTTGACCACACATTTTCCTTGGTATTTTTTGCATGGTATTGCATTGTTCACTGATGACTGCTATCAGTGAGTGAGTTCCTGAACACATGGATTTCCAGAGTGAAGGAAGGAGGCAGTGTGCTGTTTGACCTGCGTACTGTTACTTGTTTTGAATAGCTTTGAGATAATTTTCAATACAGGTGTTTTCACTTGGGAAACAAGAAGTTAATTCTTCCCAATAGGAGGTGTGTTCCTGAATTGAGCAGAGAATCTGGGTTTTATGAAACTAATTTGCTAAAAATACAAGCAAAAGAAATCAATTTGCATCAATCAAACAGAATCAATTTGCAGAGAAGTCGTATAGGGAATTATAGCATTGCATATGCTCTATCTTCTCTTCCTTCAAAATAAGGCAA